>NW_020954113.1:262747-288821 GCF_900497805.2 Vombatus ursinus
GATAGATAGATAGATAGATAGATAGATAGATAGATAGATAGATAGATGGATGAATGGATAGATAAATCCTAACACTCAGAAATCTACTATCTGGTTCAATAACTTGCAAGTTAGAGTGGACAGTCTGAAACCTCAGGAGAATGGGGCAATGTAAGCTCCCTGAAGGCAAAAACTGTTTTTTTTTTTTTCATCTCCCAGAGCCTGGAGATCTAGTAAATGACTAATAAAGGCTTATTGAATTGAACTGAACTCAATTTTGCACTGGAAATTATGTTAGACACTATATACAGAAAGTGCCTTCTGCAAGTTCATCATCTAAGGTCAATAACATGGGTGAAGACAAAATGAGGAAAGACAACTGAATAAGAAAACAATACATAAATAATCATAGAAACTGGACTAGGATAAAAAATAATATTAAGTGTATATTTGGGGGAGAAAGTGAGGAGAAAGCATATGTGGGATGCATTCCCAGAATAAGGCAAGAGGTAGTAGCCAAGGAAATGGTCACCTCATCTTTGATCCATCTAGGATAGCTTTTACGAAGGTGCTTCAGGAACTACTTTACCTAAGACTAGGGGATGCTTATGGGGCAGCTAGGTGGCGCCATAGTGCATAGAGTGTTGGGTCTGGAGTCAGGAAAACTCTACCTAAGTTCAAAATCTGCCCTCAGACACTAGCTATGTGACCCTGAACAAGTCACTTGTTTGCCTCAGTTTCCTTATCTGTAAAATGAGGTGGAGAAGGAAATGGCAAACCCTTGCAGTATCTTTGACAAGAAAACCCCAAATGGGGTTACAAAAAATTGGACATGACTAAAAAATAAACAGCAAAAAGGGGAAGCCCAGCAAAGTGAGTTTAGTCATATAGCAGCATTGTGAGAAGGTTTATAAACAAGAATGGGACAATGGATTAAGGGGACTTTGAGTCAACGAACCACGATAAGGTGAGGGGATAGCCTGAGCATATGAGAACATCACCCATGTGAGATAATCCATGGATTTGGTCAAGGGGTTTTAAAGCATAGAGTGAAGATCTGATACTAATGGATAGAAGCAATTTAAAGGCCCTCATGAAAGGGATGCCGGGGTCAAATAATGTATATTGAAGAAGACAACTTCTGCAGCAGAAATAAAAAAATCAACTGGTGCTGAAGATTGGTGAGGAGGAGATAAGAATTACTATCACCGTTGACAAGGCTATGGGAGACAGGTATGGTTAGGACACTAAAGTACATTTATTTCAATGTTTCAGTAGATCTGGGATCTCACTAACGTGGGGGCAGATTGCAACCAATCCATGCCTTCTCATTCTGTGGGATTCTTTTTCATGTCCTTTCATAAACCTAGAGAAGAACTGCTCAGCATACAGAAGGCCTTCTCTTAGGTCTTTTTAATGTATTGTGAATGCCATTACATCATCTGGGCCATCCGTCTGTTATCCCTTGTTCTTCCTATGGGACCAGTCAACCTCCCCTTCTGATCACGTGTAATAGGCATGCTAGCTAGTCTCTTCTTCTTGTTCATGGGGACATGTACACAGAAGAAGGGATAAGCTTCTGGAGGAAATATACAAACTACAAGGAGAGGAGACCGAGAAGCTTGTACGGCCACATGCCCCATGCAGGAAACTGTGTATAAAGCAGCTTACACCAGACAGATGCCAAGATGATAGTTGAGTCATGGGAAAGAAAAGCTGCCCCACCGACAGCAGGATGCCTTGAGACATCAGCACAACAGGGAACAACACATACCAAGAAGCAACTTGGACCTATCTCAGGAAGCACCCTGGTGCAGCGGAAAAACTACATCTCTGTAGCCGGTGGATTCAAACTCCGACAACCTAAGTGACCTTGGGTGAGTCCTTTAACCTCTGTAAGCCTGTAAAACGAAGGCATGGGTCTAGATGGCTTCTGAGGTCCTCCCCAGCTCTGGACTGATAACCCTTTGTGGGTGCTCTGACTCAAGTGACTCAGCAAGTACGAGGGCCAGGCGGGCCCCGCCAGAGGGGAAGGCCGCCCGACAACCGCCAGAAAATTGTCTTAACAGTAAATGGACTCTAGAGCCTACCTGGCAAGTTTTGGGGAGTTGAAGAAAACCTGCCCTGTTGTTAATTTTCGTTAACCTAAATAGATGTCAGAAAACTGAGGGCCTTTTGGGAAAGGCAAAACAAACAGATACTGACATTCGCAGGTTTTCCACGAGTGGCGACACAAGCCAGAGAGATTTGGGGACAGACTCTATCTACACATGGGCCTATTATGTCAAAAATCATTCCTCTTTACTGAATGACTTTGTGCATGCTCTTCAGATGACAGAAAGATAGTGATGCTTTTTTATGAATCCTTAATTCCCAATCTCCAAGACTATCCATTTGAGTCTGCATTCCCCTTTGCATTTCCTGTCCTGCCTAGACAAACATTTCTGTCATCTGGATATGGTCCTAACTTGTGACTCTTCCAAATATGGAAATTCAGAAATCAAAGGATAGGGTATGCCCTTAGGAATAAATATCAGCAACTTTGCCTTTTTTTCTTTTTAAAAAATACATTTTATTTATATAGTTTGTCCTTAAATCACTTCTGTCACAGCCTCACTCCAGATTGAAACCTCTCTTTTGATAAAGAAAAGCAATTAAATAAAATCAGTTCCAGTGACTTTATTTGATAATGTAGACAGCATTCTGTCCCAAAGCTCCCCTGCTTCTCTGCAATAAGAGGATGGATATGCTTCATTGTCTGTTCTGTGGAAAGCTAACGGACAAATAAGGTACACATGTTGCATGATGAAGAGGAAATAGTACTAAAAGGATGCAATCAAGAAGAAAAGCTGGAACAGATCAAGAACATGCAGGAAAAAAAATATAGAGAACCATGTCAATTAGTCAATCAACAAGTACTTAGTATACGTCAGGCACTATGCCAAGTTCTGGAGATAGAAAGAAAACAGAGTCCTTGCCCTTTAGGAGATCCCCTTCCAATGGGGGAGACAATATGCAGACAACTACCTATGAGCATACAAGATATAGCCAAAGTGGAATGGGGCAATGGGGGCTGAGGGCAGTGAGATGGTCAGACACGTGCTTCAGGAACATCACTTTGGCAGTTCAATGAAGAATGGATTGGGGTAGGGGGAGGCAAGGCAGGGTGACCGAGTAGAAGGCTCTTGCAATAGTCCAGGCACAAGGGCTTGTACCAAGATGACGGCTGTGTCACAATTTCGTCAGCACTGAAGGATCTATTCTCAAGATATTTGAAAGTAGAGAGACACCAAATGATTTTGAAAATGAAATCATAAATAATATGATTACTGAAACATTAATACTGAGGACATCAGTAGCTAAAAATTCATATGTGTACCTGCTCATCTCTATAAAATTTGCATGAAAATGATCTGCCCATATATCAAAGGTACTCCAGACGAAAATAGGAAAAATGAACAGGTAGACTTCTGCAAATGATTTTGTGTGTGTGTGTGTGTGTGTGTGTGTGTGTGTGTGTGGAAGGCTTCACCTTCAGAATCCCACAACTGGCGGAAAAGTGTAGAGAATACAAGAGCTGGATTTATTATTGATTGTTGAGATCATATAATGTTCTTTTATGGATGTAACTACAGAAATGATTTTGTTCAAGAGTCCTGATTATCATCATTTAAAGATGGCATAAAAGGGAGATATACACTTGCCAAAGGAGTCCATCACTGTCGTGGAGAATGTCCTGCACAGAGTCAAAACAAAAGAGAGACTTCCTATAGATGGAGGAGTCTTCCAGATGTTCCTGTTTGCAGCTGAAATTGTATCAGTTGCATTAACTTTCCAAACTTCCGTACTGTCCACCTTCATCTCACTTCAGCCATAGAAAGAAATGGTCACACCAATGATCTGACCATCATCCCCCATAACTATACCACCTCAATGTTCCAGAAGTCTGAAGTTCATCTCTCTGACCTCCACACCCAGTCTCTACTTTTGTCTCCCCCCTCCCAAACAGTCTCCATACTCACTATAACCTCCAGTTCTCTACCCCTTCTTGTCTTCCAAGTTTTATTACCCTTATTATAGTTGCACTCCCCATCTGTCACAATCTTGACCATATGGTTGACCAACTCAACCATATGTCTCCAGCTTTCCTGGAGTACTTTGTCCTTTTGCCCTGTCATCAGACACATCGTGCCTAACTTGAATCCTGGGTCATAGCCATTATCTGCTTTCTCTATTCCTACTCATCTGTTGCTGAACACTACTAGATAAAGTCACACCGATGTGCCAGATGGGTTTCCCACAGGTTGATGTTTTCTAATCTCAGTTGAGCCCTTACTGCTGCATACAATACTTTTATTTTCCCCTTTTCGGCATTCTATCACACTCTCCACTGTGGCTATTCCAAACATTTTCTTCTCTCCTAAGATCTTCTTTGTTCCTCCTCCCAGAAGACATCTGCTACTTTATTGATAAAATAGAAGCCATCCTCTTCTCTCCCACCCTGCACCTCCAAAGTCCTCTTAATTCTCTGTTATCTCCTCATTTTCTCTAGTCTTTGATGAAGCCTCCACTTGCCTAGGCTAAACCCTCCACTCATGGTTGCCAATTTCATAAATAAGTATTGTATTGTTAATGGATGGTAATAATGAGTTCAGTTTGGGACATGCTGAGTTGAAAATGTTAACAGATATCCAGTTTGAGATGTCTAACAGGTGGATGTAGATGCAAGACTGGAAATTGGGAAAGAGATTAGGGATGGGCAAGTAGATATGAGTCATGTGCAAAGACATGATAACTGAAACCATGGGAGCTTGATTCCAAATGATATCGTAGAGAGGGAGAAGACAAGAGAGCCCAGATCAGGGTAGAGATGAATAAAATTACTTCACGTAGATCTACATTTAGACTAGAGAGATTCTAATTATTCTAATTAAGCTGAATGACAAATATACTTGCACATATTTCTATCACTTAAATCAACTTCAAAGTATTAATTGATGGAACTGGTATTCAGATAATGTAACCAAAAGGGAATTAGAGGTATGTATGGATGCCAATTGGAAAATTTGGAGTTGGTGTATACAGTGTGCTCAGTAGAGTAGATTTGGTTCTGGAAACATGCCATATTCCATTTCAACTGCTGCCACAGATTCATCCTTTAGTGGCTTTTGCATGTCAGAAATTTAAAGATGAACCTCATTACTAGCGACATTACAGATGTTACAATTGGAAACGAGCTTGGTACCACTCTGTTACAATAAGCATGCCAGCCACTAAACCAACCCACTCTTGATTTTAAATTATTGAATCATTTTAATGAGTGTATGTCAGAAGAAATGCAAATGAATGCTAATTTAGAAAAGCTACATTTCTGTCATCTAAAAACCATTTATGACTAAGATGATTTAGAACTAATCTTTCCATTTTATGCTTGGGTACGGGCATGAAGGACACACACTAAAATGTAATCTAATCTTCAAAATCTCAAGAACGCTACTTCAGTGATCTTTGGACCATTATTTTTCATTTGCTGCAGTGTTTTATATGTATGGTAAGGAGTGTCCATGTTTTTATGTACTGTTTAGGCCTCGGGCTTGGGAAGAATGAAACCAAACACTATGGTGATTGGATTTAAAAAAAACTGGAGGAAAGCTCCCCCTGCAGAGATTGAGAACTATGTGGGAATTATACAGTAAGTGATGAGTTTTAAATATATTCCTTTTTTTAAAAAAAATGATAAAATCCTAACCAGGACAGTGCTTAAGACATGCATGTGCCATGTTGAATTGCTTTTACACCAAGGAAAATATAATCTTAAGTTACTCTGGATTCTCTATAAATAAAGCCAATGATAACATCATATGTTCCTAGGTCTTAGAGGAGGTGAGGGCTACTCCATTCATGTCACCTTCACCTTTGGCTTCAGAAAAGAAAAAGTTGGTGTTTTTTACCCAACAAAATTTATTTACATAATTATTAGAGAGATAGTCTGGTCCACAAAAGAGGAATATTGAATTATCTGAAATACAAATGTCAGTCCTAGCTCAGCCCCTGACTTCCTCTGGATCTTGAATAACTCATTTAATATTCCTTTGCTATAAGATCCTCTCTGTAATATGAAAACTCCTAAATGTTGTCTCCTTCTGAAGGGTGCAAGTATTAGTGGGATGTGAACTGATTAAGGCATAGCATATTTTTTTCATGTGATTATTATAGTATTGGTGGTATATGCCTAATGTAACTATCATTTCTCCCTATTATTATACCTACACTATTGATGAAGGAAGTACACTAACCAGGTAAGAGCTCCACAGGATCAGATCTTATGATCACAAGATGCTATGTGAAAGTAACTTCCTACAATTTCTCACCTAAGTCAATACCACAACCCAACAACAGACCAAATCAGGAGGGCTATCCAGAGACCCATTTCTCTAAAAGGCACATATATATAGACAGGACTCATTCTACTCTCATGGGCAGAACTGACAGGAAGCCACATAACTCATAAAGGGCATAAAACCCCACCACCACTATGAGCTGCAGGGTCAAACCCAATCTTAGACCAAGTCCCAAGTCGCCACTCCTCCACAGGATTTGCATGATGCTCTCCACGTCCTGTGTCAACAGAACTTCCATAGTCAGTTTACAATCACCAGTGTGAGTAAAGTGCTCCCATTGTACTTTATAGACTGCTTCTGACTATGTCCTCAGAGATGCCATCACTTGCTGGTGGCCCCAACTGGCATCTGTACTTCTCCACACCTATAAATTTCTTGACAGTCCCTGCTCTTACTCAAGGTGCATCGCAACCATAGCTCTCCAATTTCCCTGTAATTACCGATACCTCAGTACTGGCAGCCAATGGAATGAAAGGCCCCTGTTAAAAAACAAGAAACAAAAAGGCCCTTTGGTTCAGTTGTCTGATTCACACCAAAGAGCACATACTCCAGAAGTCCAAAGGAAGGAAATTTTTTTTCGTTTTGCTTATGGGAAATTAGCTGACTATTTCTTATAGCTACTGGCCTAATTAGTCAATGGTCAAATTTTTTTGGGGGGGGTGTTGGGGGTTTTTCCCTTGGCTTATATATCCAAGGAGGCCTTCACCATAGGGCAACAGGAAGCTACAGTGCAGAGTATTCTCCAGCATCCTTCCTGGCCTAAGCCATCAAGCTGAAAGGGTTCCTCCCCTTCTTTGTACTGTGTGCTAGGGTCTAGGCAGGTCTTGCCCTTCTACCCTGTGCTAGGGGCTACGATAGAACCAGGTCATTTGTACAGAGAAGAGAGCCTTCTGCACATACTGAATACTTTTTAAACTACTCCAATCCCTCACCTCCTCTGCTGGATTAGAAATCAAGATGATAATTATATTTGTAGCCATACATTGACCACCTATACATGAAATTACTTTAATAACAAGCCTGTGAATTTTTTAACTGAGCATTTTGTCCCTTGGTGCACTGAAAAATATAAGAGAAGTTCTTCACCTTCGGAAATTAAACGTACAATTATTTTGTCTGGACTTTATCAGGGTAGGTAACTCCCATCTTGGATGCTGCCTGTTATGAGACAGATCAGTGACTTCTCTATCAGCTAAAGTACCTGAGAACTGCCTAAGGGCCCTGAGAGCATAAGTAATTTGCCCATGGTCACATAACTAATGTGTATCAGAGACAAGACTTGAACCCAGCTCTTTTTGACGTCAAGACTTGACCTCTAACCATTCTGCTATCCTGCCTCTCAATCTCACCTAACAAACATTTATCCAACAGAATAAGCTTAAAGTACCCATTAATCATTTCCTTGACTGAACCACACTCCCCAAACGGCAGATCTGGGTGTCTCCTTCTGCTACTGTGTCCCTGATGCTGCTTCTATTACCTGAGTACCTGGCTTTCCGTAATACGCTAAGATCCTTTGCTTTTTTACTGCTGCCCAAGGGGAACAGATAATGTGGGATGATTCTCTGAGCCATGTACGTGCCAGAAGAACCAGGGGTTGAATAAATTCCCAACCTGACTTTTCTTATCTGAATGGTACTTCCTCCTGCAAACTCAGGTAGGTGCACAAATGATCAGAGATTCCCCAGAGTTTTTACTCCCCAGGGATTAGACAAACCTTCCCCCTTACAAAAGATTCCTGAAAGAGAAAACAGCACAGAATCTCACAAAACTGGATCCCAATAACCTAGAGAAACTGTAGTGCAGTTTCATCAGTAGGCACGTCTAACCTTGCAGTCAACACAGTTCTGTTTATTGGTGCTTACTGCCATCTGGCAGTCAGCTAATGTATGACAAGGCTGGGCTCAACAAACATCATTTTGTCGCGTTTAGAGGCCCTAGTGAGGTCATCAACCACCAGCTGACAATCTGAGACAGGGCAGAGCTTTGAAGTGTTTGCTGAAGCCCCGAACTGTGGCAACTAGTAAGATGCAGGGACAGGTGGCCAGGCAGATCAGTAAACAATTGAGTCAGAGAAAAATAGAGAATCATAAAATGGCAGAGCTGGAAAAGATATTAGAGATACCCAGAATGATGCTCTCATTTTAGAAAGGAGGAGACTGAGGTTCAGAAAAGATGCGAAATGATTTGCTCACTGTCACAGAGAGGCTAAATGGCACAGCGGGTATCTGAATCCAGATCTCATGATTCCCCACCACACATTATCTCTAAAGCACTTTCTAGCCCAAATATTCTCTGATCTTAAATATAGGAATGATCCCCCCCCCTTTTTTTTTGCTACCTTTTGAAGACCCAAGTTTCCATTTTTACAGGATAGGAAAATGGACCTGATAATCCAATGATCAATCCAGTTTCTCATTGATTTTTATTAATTGACTAAACTGGCTCCTAACTGATCCATTTGTTTTTAATGCTTGATATATCTAAGTCAGGAAAATAAGGAATAAGGAAAAATTTGGAAGAGGAATCATTCTTTCTTGCCCATCATCTCTGGTGCTTTTGCCATATCATTTTTAATCACTTGACAGTATCAGCATTTGTGAAACTTTTTCAAAGATATCAGCTTGAAATGTCTCTTCTGGGATAAAACAATGATTTTATTTTGATTTCACTTTCAGTGATGCCTTCGATTTTGAGATTGGTGTGGTTATTGTCAGAATTAGCCAAGGGTTTGACATCTCTCAGGTTCTCCAGGTACAAGGTAGGTACTAACTCATATTTGCTCCTTAGATTTAAAATATATATACCGACCTCCCCCAAATAGTATTTTCTCTATTGACTTGTAACTGTAGCCCTGGTCCTGCTAAATGCTAGAAATATAGACAAAAGCAAAATATTCATCAATTAAGAGAAAATGCCCCATCCACTAGTGGTTTCACCTTGATTTTCTTATTCTTAAATGAGACCACTTATGTAAAATGCCCTATGTCAAGGCTAGCTATTGTTATCAGTCATAATATAAGAGTAGAGGTTCTTAACTTGGGGTCCAGAGGCCTCCAAGGGGTCTAGAGATAGATTTCAGGGGGCCCATGAATTTAGATATGAGAAATATGTAGATAACTGTATCAATATGATGTTTCCTTTGTAATCCTATATATTTTATTTTACGCATTTATTTGAGCACATTATTCTGAGGAGGGGTTCATAGGCTTCACCAGACTGCCAAAGGGGTCCATGATATAAAAAAGGTTAAGAACTCCTGTAGTATTAGAGGCTTCATAGCAGTATGAACAAAAAAGAGCTACTCTCAGAATCAGGGTTACCTTGGTACAAGTCTCACCTCGGACATATACAGCTCTGCACTCTGGACAAGTCGCTAACTAACCTCTCACCTCTTCAAACAGCTCTAAAAGACTACATGTTGCTTTGTTGTTTTCTGATCTGAAGTTCTTCACAGGGAGGTCTTCACTCCAGTGAAATTACTGGACCAGACCTCCCAAATAAATATATACATAGAGAATAACAGAGCTGCAATACTGCAAATCTATGATTTCAGTGTGTGTACTCCTCCCACTGGAGCAGCTAGATGGTGCTTCCTGAGTTCAAATCTGGCCTCAGGCACTTACTAGCTATGTGACCCTAGACAAGTCACTTAACCATGTTTGCCTCAGTTTCCTCATTTGTAAAATGAGTTGGAGAAGGAAATGGCAAATCACTCTAATGTCTTTGCCAAGAAAACCCCACATAGGGTCATGAAGAGTCGGACACGACTGAAAACGTCTGAACAACAGCAATACTTATTCCACTAATATAAATGAAAACCCTTTTGCACCTTAACTGATGGTCTTCAAGAAGTTAATGCAAGGAAAAAATCCATTGCCCTGCAGCTATAGGGGTGATAGCCTCTCTGAACTTAGGGAGGCTACTTGTCTAACAAGAGATATCCAACCTATCATCCATCCCTACTCAGAGCTTTTCTAGGTTAATAGGGCCTGACAGATCTTAAGCTCCACTGACATGGCTTTTGATAAGCCAGGATCTTCTCCATATCATAAGCAAGTGCCAGAAGGGAACTTTAACAGTAGATTTAAAATAATAACAATGGTAGCAATAACCAAATTGTAAAGCAAGAATTATTAAAAATAAACATCATCAGTTAAATAATCAATTAAATTAATTTCTGAAGACTTTCATAAAATAGAAATTAATCCATCTCTTGCAAGAAAAAAAAAACAATTTTGCTTTATGAGCCCACAATTTGGTTTGCAGCTAATATGGAAATGGGCCAAGATTGATCACATTGTGAAACAGTAATCTAAAAGAGTAGACAGAAACACTAATTCTGATTTGTGACTGATGTTTTCCACTGAAAATATGCTTTCCTTTTCTATTCTTGAAGTACAAGCAAACCTTTGATGCACAAAACAAAGATTCTGATCTCTGCAACCCAATCATATGATCCAGAACTGCATGACTTCTATTCAGCCAAGGAAGTGGGGGGGGAATACATGCCATTTTGGGGTCCAGGTCCAATTTGCCTGTGGCAAATTTGGTCTGGACAAATTATTCCCATTATAACAGAAGGGTTCATTGGATCACAGATTTAGAGCCGAAAGGCACCTTGAAAGCTGTAAGATCCAACTTCCTCATTTTATAGATGAAAACACTGAAGCTAAGAGAAGTTAAATAACTTGTTAAGGGACACACAGCTAATCAGTGTCTGAGGTAGGATCTGAACACAGTCTTCCTAATTCTAAGTACAGTATTCTGCCCACTGTACCACCTATTATTGAAAGAACTTGTAAATCTTGTGAATGAACTCTTGGGGGAAAATATTAGGAATTGGGCATTGAGAAGATAGGTTTAAAGTATATTGGCTACGTTACTTGCATCAATGCATCAAGGGCTTTACAAAGCAAAGCTATATTTAGCACCAACCCCGGACGGTTAATTAGACATAGTTTGAATGTGAGAGGAAGGGAATGGAATAAACAGTTATGCAGCATCTAACATTTGCCAAGCACATTTTACAAATATTCTCTCATTTAATCCCCACAATCCTAGGAGGTAGGTGCTATTACTATCCCCAGTTTACAGTTGAGGATACTGAGGCAAAGAGAAATTAAGTGACTTGCCCAGAATCATACAGCTAGTAAGTATCGGCAGCTGGACTTGAATTCAGGTCTTCCTGACTCCAGGGTTAGTGCTGTCCACCGCACCAGCAGCTGCCTATGGTGTCCTCAACCCCTACTTTATATTTCCTTTTTCCCTTTCTGTATCTTTGACCCAAGGATCTTTGTATCTTTGTTCTCTCTTTCTCTTTCTCTCTCTCTCTCTCTTCCCCTTCCTCCCCATTCTCTCTCCCCCTTATGTCTCTCTCTGTTTTTCTGACTTTCTGTCTTTTTTTCTCTGTGTATTTCTGTTGGTCTTTTTCTCTTTCTCTGTGTTTCTTTTGTCTTTCTCTCTGTCTTTCTGTATCTCTCTTATCTTTCTCTGTCTCTGTCTCTCTCCTTGCTCTCTGTCTTTCTCTGTCTCTCCTATCAACAAAGGAAAGATACTTGATAAATTCATTAATTCATACATATCAAGGTCTTGTAGGGTTACTCCCCCCTAGACCATTTTAAAAGAGATCTTGGAGAGGATGATAATTAACACAAATAAAAAATAACTAATAGCATAATTTCAGCTATCAATGAAGGAAATGTTTCCTGCTGCCTCTCATAGATACATAAGATTTAGAGTTAGAATGGATGCCAGAGATGATCTAGCCCAAGCCTATCCTTCTACAGATGAGAAAACTAAAATCTAGGCAAGTAAAGGGACTTACTTAAAGCACAATGGTGCCACAATAGATGGCACAATGAATAACTTTCAAGGGCTCAAGTCAGAAAGACAAGATTTCTAATCTGGCCTCAGACACTATAGTCTACTATTTGCAAAGCACATTTTACAACATAAAGAGTAGAACTGCATCTGAATCCAGGGCCTCTGACTTCAAGTCTGGAAGTCTTTCATCATGACCTAAAACAAAACAAAACAAAAAAAGCAAAATAAAATAAAACCACACTTATGGTCACCTACTATGACTACATAAGAGGCCAGTTTTGGCCTTGAAGATTAAATGTTCATTAATTAAAGTAAAAAAAAAAGGTAGGCCAGTAGAGAGTGCACTGTCCTGATTCAATCAATTTAATTCAAATATTTATTATGGACCTGCCATGTACAAGGTACTAGGAGTTAGTTTTTATTTTTGCTTTTTGCTTTTTTTTAAGCCCAGACATCTGCTGGTTTCTTTAGTATGTGGACCTCCCAATGAGTAAATTCCTTCTACCAGTACAGATGAGCACTTTCACTGCAACTCAAAGTCTTTGAGAGATGCTCTAGGCACTGAGAAGCTAGGAGAACTCCTTAGAGACTTGAACCCAGGTCTTCCTGATTCCCAGGCCAGTTTCCGATTAAGGATATAAGTATGTTGCTTCTCAAATAGGGGACAAAAAGACAAAAATAAAAACAGCCTCTACTTTCAAAGAACTTACATTCTACTAGGAGGAATAGTATGTAAAGTGATGAGTAAATTTAAAATAATTTAAGGGAAGCCAAGGATTCCTAAGGCATAAGTAAGGAGAAAGTGAATTCCAAGCATAGAGGACATTTTCCCATGGCAAGGAGATGAGCTATTGAATGGTGAGTTCATGGAACAGCTAACAAGGAAGTTTGGCTTTGCTATAAAGTATGTAAAGGGGAGTAACATGAAATAAATCAGGAAATGTTAGATGCAATCAGATTATGGAGGGCTTTAAATACTAGGCTGGGGAGTTCATGTTTTATCTGAGAGGCAATTGGCAGTCACTGGAGATTTTTGAGTAAGAGAGTGACATGGTCAAGCTTTAGGAAGATTATTCTGGCAGTTGTGAGGAGGGTGGATTAGAAGAGGGACAGACTAGAAGCAGGGAGATGAATTCAGAGACAACTGTAATAGTCCAGGTGATGAGGGTCTGTCATATGAAACGAAAGGAGAAGAGAGATGTGGAAGCAGAATTGTCAAGACTTGGCAGATGACTGGATATAGGATACAAGGAATAGGGAAAAACCAATCAAAATGGACTCAAGGTAAGAAATAAGTCCCCTTGCTCTTATGTCTGACCTAACTTCTTCGGTACATTTGTACCTGTATTTACCAATTGACTTCCATTTTAAAAATTAGACTACCACTTTGATTCGTTTAAGAAACATTTAATAAATGGTTGTTATGTGCAAAGCACCATCCTAGGAATTGGAGATACAAAGACAAGTAAGGCACAGCTTCTGAATTCAAGGAGCTCACAAACCATTAAAGGACATAAGAAAAGGACTTCAATAATTCAAACTAGAATGTGGTGCCTGTGAGAAGTAAAGACAAAGTACTAGGAGAGATATGAGAAAGGGACTGAATATGAAATTAAAATGTTAAAGTATTCATGATAATATTTTGCATTTCATAGCGCTTTACAATTACAAAGCACTTGGTAAGCATTTGCTTTGTACACTTCAAGCTAAAAGAGAGAGAGGAAAAGAGAAAATATGAAACGCCCCCCCCTTTCCTCTATGTCTCTGATTGCCACAGAATGAACTATCAGTTTAGTTTCTGTAAAGTACTACAGTGAAAAAACATCACAGCATTTTTTAAAAGAATCCCAGCACTGAACTACATCCCCTCTTAATTTCCCAAGGGATGTATATCCTATTTAAATCAACTTTGATATTTGAAATATTTCTGCTTCTTAGTTGAGAAAAAGAAAGTACAGTCTGCTTCTAATGAAATAATTATAAGTACCAACTATCTAGGGTAAACAAAGAACAATGAAATACAAATATACATGACAAACATGAACAACAGAAATGTAATGATAGAAATTAACTCTGAGTCACTTTCCATGCATCGTTTTGAAGTTTATGTAACTTATGATGCAAATCTCATATTAGGTTCTGAATTGGGGAAAATAATCTTGGGTTCCATTAGGTTTAACTCTAATATAGGATTTAATAAGAGCCTGATAAATCTTAAGTATTACGTTACAGTGTGTTAATGATCATCATAATATCTTATCCAATCCAGGCCACGTAGAGTCATCACAGATTCTAATTTAAAGAAAATATTAGCCATTTCAGAATGCCCATACACTGTAGTTAATAAAGTAGAGTCTCTGAATACAAATCTGCTTTATAGGTAATTTACCAGTTAATGAAAATCACTTCTATACCATGTCACAATCTAATACAATGGAAACAACTCTTTTTTTTTTTTAAAGAAACAGATCAATGTTCATAACACACTAACCAGTATCTTACCAGAGCTCATGCACCACTAATGGAGGCTACTTTCTTTTAATAAATTAATCCATTTCCCTAAAAGAAAAAAAAAACTATCTCTTTTTTTATTCTCCACTTCCCATGTGTGTTTGACAAAAATGTTCTACCTATGCAAATAGCCCAAATTGGACCAGCAGTAAATAAATTGCTGAACTGTCATTCACCATCTACTTTGGTCAAGAATTGAGCATAAGTATGGTAAGATTTATGAGCATGACAGCAGCCCATTGATGCTTCTGTATCTGATCAAAGAGCTTAGCAAAATAAAGACATATGGTGATGTAGTAAATAATTACTTGATTGTAAGGCAAGTACTGCAGGAGCGCACTTATCTTAACCAGACTTTATTCATATTAACATACAGCTCAGGGTTGATTGACCATGGTAAGAGTCTAAGTTTATGATTAATAAAGAAAAGAGATATCATTGAATAAGGATATGATTTCCCAAACAGGCTTTCCTGTCTCTTGTTCCATCTGTAATCAACCAAGGAGTAATTGTTCCATATTTTCAGTGCTTAACACAGGAATTCACAGAGTAAGCCTAGGAGATTTTAAAAACAAGAGTAGACCATACTGAGAAGCAGGTGATGTGGCAGAGGGAGCAATAATTAGCCACCATGTTGGGTTACCACATGGTCAGTCCCATCATTGCAGCCTAATCCACTATTCGAAGCACTGAAATCAACTCTAATCATGATTGCTTTGGCATTACATTTCATTTACAACTTCAGATCCAGGGTCCTTTTGTATTCATCAAACCCTTTCAAAGAACTAACCTCTAAGACTATTTTGGGGGATATGAGAAGAAACAAGATAGAATAGGGAGGGAATTCCTTCAGCTGGGATGGGAGGAACCAAATCAGAAAAGGTTTCATGGAGAAGGTAGCATATAAGGTGGGCCTTTAAAAGGAAAAAAAAAGTGGAGAGGAGAGCAGAGGGTTCAATAGGCAGAGGCAATTCCAGGCATAGGAGATGGCCTTTGCAAATGTAAGAGGCAAAAAAGAAGGTAAGTAGCAAACAAAAGATAGTCAATAGTCCATTTTAGCTGCACTGGATTGAGAGTCAGAGAAAATGGGTTTGAATCCCAACTTTACAGCCATAGACAAAAAAAAATAGCCACAGGAAACTGAGGCCTGGACTCATAATAACAATTATAATAACAGCGCTTTAAGGGTTTGTAAAGTGCTTTACATATCTCATTTGGTCCTCTCAACAACCTTGTGGAAAAGGTTATTGTTATCCCAGTTTAACAGATAAAAAAACTGAGGCTAAGAGAGGTTAAAGTGACTTGCCCTGAATCACATAGCTAATAAACGTCTGAGGCAGAATTTGAACCCATATTTTCCTGACCCCAGTTCTATTATGTCATCCACTATACCACTTATCTGCTTCTGTAAAATGAAGGGGTTAGACAAGATGTCCTTTGAGGTCCCTTCTAGCTCCAAATTCTCTGCTGCTATGAAAATAGAGGATTCGTGTGAAAGAAGGCTAGAAAGGTAAGTTGGAGTTGGTTTTGTCTCTTTGGCCTGGCATTTTGCAATCTGCTCTGTCCCGGGTGGCTGTTCCTACAAACCACTCAGTCAAAGAGTTGGAACAGTGCCCAGTTCTTCAGTCAGCTTGTCGACTCCATTACAAAGGAGGATCTTTTCTCCCTTGCCCAGACTGAAGGAGAAAGTGTAAGGCATTTAGTGGCTGAATCACAGGGTGCACTGGGGCTGGGCCAACACAGAAACTCTCAGCGCAGCCTCTCTCCCACTCCATTATTCAGAAGAAGCTGGCCCTATTCAGATCCCTGCAGCATCCTTGTTAACCCACAAGTGACCTGTCCAAAAAATCCAGTGAAGTATGGCAGCCAAAGAATGCTCCCTAGTTTCATCGTATGGACAATGTGCCATTAGCCAGGACACTGCTGAAAATGTCTGTGCATAGCCTATGTGTATCCACATCTCTCTGTGTGGTCTTAAAAATATAAAAGTCAGAGGCTGTGGCTTTGGAGGAATTAATTGTGTTGTATCAGGTGCCTAAGGATATTTCTGCTTATTTAATAATGAAGAAATGCAAATCAATTGACCAAAATTAAAATAATCCCAGTGAGGACCTCATAGGACCACACTGTTCTGAAAATTCTCCAATTTTTATTGTATAATAAAAACCAGTTCTGGAATTTGCATTAGTATGCTGCTGATGGCCTGTTTTAAAACATCTTTCTTCAATTCTCTCATGTCTTTCTTCAAGCACTTTTCAGGATTGAAGGCACTCTCTTCCTAAAGTCCAGTATATTGGGTTAACATATGGTCAAGAAACCCTGTAGCAACTACCCAATGAGGGGGCATTTTTGTTGTTATTCAGTTGTTTTAGTTGTGTCTGACTCTTTGTGGCCTCATTTGGGGTTTTCTTGGCAAAGATACTGGAAAGGTGTGCCATTTCCTTCTCCAACTCTTTTTACTGATGAGGAAACTGAGGCAAATAGGGTTAAGTGGATTGCTTAGGATGACAAAGCTAGTAAGTGTCTGAGACCAGATTTGAACTCAGGTCTTGCTGACTCCAGGCCCAGTGCGCTATCCACTGCACCACCTCGCTGCCCCAATGAGAGGGTATGGACAAGAACAAAAAGGATGGATTGTGATAAGCATCTACGGAGGACGGTAGAGGGAAGCAAGTACTATTTTACACAGAGTCAAAACTAGGTAGGGAAACTAACTAGGGGATTTGCCCCAAGGTGCTGAATTTAGACTTGAGACTAGACCCATGATTTAACTGATATATGGATAGGATATCCAAGATGAGAAAATGCCCTTTACAAAAACAAAACAAAACAAAAAAACACTTTGCAACTTACAGTCTTAATGGATTGCCTAGAGCCCTGAGAATTTAAGTGTCTTAACCAGAGTCGCACAGCCATTATACATCAGAAGCAGAACTGGAACCAGCTCTGCCCGACTGCAGGGCCAGCTCTTTAGCTGCCATGCCGTGCTGCCTCTGAACTGGGAGAGTGCCGACTGCTGTTGAAGACCGTTGGTCGCATAGAAACAATAGAACTTACTTAGCACCTAACTCCCAAATGGCTGTGTGTTAAGCCTGTTCTCTGCCCCCTGTCCCTCACCCCAATCCCCCACCCCTCAATTGAGAATACCTTTCATGTCATTTGCCATGAGTACAAAAATTACTAGGTCCAGCTCTGATTGTATAAAAATGGTGAAACTTGCCATAGTCATCATCAAAATTTAAGAATCATGACCCCTAATGTAATGGTATCGAGGTCTAGGATTAGCCCCTTACCAAGGTGTACTCAGCAGCTCACATCTGATCTTTTATGGCAACGATCTTGTTTCCCTGATTTTCTGTGGCTACTAATCTCAAAAACCTTCTGGGCATTGGGTAAATCATATGAATGATTTGACCTTAAATCTAACATCATTGCCAAAAGATTAATTGTTAAGTACTGGAAAAATGCCAACAAATTCAGTGGAACTGTAGAATATACTCATCTGAGAGATTTGTCCATTCTGAAAGTTAATTAATACATAATTGATAAATCAAGAGAACACACAGCCTTGCTCTCTGGGGAAAAAAAAAGGTAACCACATCAACAAGACTGCCATTTGTACATACTGGATAATAGTATTTTGTAATGCCACTGCTAGGAATTTTTGTCCATTCCCTCATAACATTTCTGACTATGTTTATTAGTTATCGTCTTTCTATTTCTTTGGAATCTCCATGAAAGTCCCACATTAATACCTTGTTAGAGGTGATGAACTATGTATCAGCTTAAAATGAGTATCAGTGTCGCTAAATTTGGGAAGGCTAATCATAAGATGGTTGGCCACAAAGTAATGATATTTTGGGCCCCAGCAGCTCATGAGGCATGAAGGAATTGTGTTCTGCATATGTAAAGGGAGTACCATACTGATGAAATTATGGTTCTCTGGTTCTTTTGAAATAAGACGTATTGAAGTATACATCTTTTCTTGGAAAATAGTAAGAAACCAAAATCTGAAGAAAATAACCAGATCTTTATACCTGACCACCAAGCAATAAATATCTAATAAATACCCTCTATGTACCAGGCACTAGGCTAGGTGCTAAGGCTACCAAAAAAAGAAAGTGGGGGCAGCTAGATGGCACAGTGAATAGAGCTCCGGCCTTGGAGTCAGGAGGATCTGAGTTCAAATCCAGCCTCAGACAGATGACACTTGCTAGCTGTATGACCTTGGGCAAGTCACTTAACCCCGATTGCCTCACCAAAAAGAAAAGGAAAAAGAAAAACGGAAAATGAAACAGTATCTGCCTTCAAGAATCTCACAAGTTATCAGGGAGACAATATACATAAATACATACAAAGGTAAGTACATATAAAACATATATAAGAGGCATACAAAGTACTTTTGGTTAGGATGCAAGGTGGCACAGTGGATAGAATTCTAGGCCTGGAGTCAGGAAGACCTGAGTTCAAATCTGGCCTCAGACACTTACTATCTGTGTGACCCTAGGCAAGTCACTTAATTCTGTTTGCCTCAGTTTCCTTATCTGCAAAATGAGCTAGAGAAGGAAATAGCAAACCACACTGGTATCTTTACCAAGAAAACCCCAAATGGGATCTCTTGAAGAGGCAGATATGACTGAAATGATTGAACAAAAACAACAAGGACATGGGGATCTGGAGAGACACTTCTTATAGAAGGTGGCATTTGAGCTGGCATTCTAAGAGTCAGAGGTGATGAGGGAATACCTCCTAGGTGTAGAGCCTAAAGGCATTGAGATGGAAAATGGAATGTTGTGAGTGAGGACCATCTGGAGGACCAGTTTAGCTATGCCATAGAGTATGTGAAGAGAAGTAATGTATTCCATGCCTGGAAAGGTAGATTGAAGCCAAGTTGAAAGGGGTTCTAAATGACAAAAAGAGGAGTTTGTATTTGATTCTAGGAACTCTCTGCAGTTTATTGAGCCAAAGAGTGATATGCTCAGATCTGTCCTTTAGGAATATCACATTGCCAATGAGATTGAAGAGGGAAGAGATTTGTGGCAAGGAGACCAGTTAGAAGGCTATTGCAATAGCCCAGGTGAGAAATTATGATGATCCTAACTAGAGTGGGGGATGTGTGACTGAAGAGAAAAGGATGGACATAAGAAATGTGGTTGAGATAGATTCAACTAGCTCTTAAAACCAATTGGTCATGTGGGGTGAGGAAAAGTGAGGTCAAGAATGATTCTGAGTGAGAGTGGAAGGATGGTAGTGCCCTAAACACAGAGAGAGACATTCAGAAGAGAGGTGGTAGGCTTAGAATGAAATTTGTGAGTTTGGGAGGCCTACAGGGCATTCAGTTGGAAATGTCCAATAGATAGGTGGTAATGCAAGACCAGAAGTCAGGGGATAGATGGGGGCTGGTTACATAGACAATGATTACTGAAATTGTGGGAACTAGTGAAGAGAGAGAGAGACAGACAGAGAGACAGAGAGATTAGAGAGAGAGGAGAGGTTCTTAGATAGGGTCTTGGGGTACATACATTCATTTAAGGGGTGGAATACGCATGATGATCTAGCAAAGGAGATAGAGAAGGAGAAGTCATACTAGTAGGAGAACCAAGAGAGAACAGTAGCATCATGAGAACTGAGGAGAGAGTATCCCAAGGAAGATGATAGACAACAGTGTCTAATCCTGTATTTGTTGTAGTTCAGGCATGTCTAACTCTTCATGACCCCTCCCCCCATTTCCTGGCAAAGACACTGGAGGGAGTTGTCATTTCCTTCTCCAACTCATTTTACAGATGAGGAAACTGAGGTAAACAGGGTAAAGTGACTTGCTCAATACTTATAACTAGTGTCTGAAGACAGATTTGAACTCACAAAGATGAGTCTCCCTGACTCCATGTCCAACATCCTATCCACTGCACTAATTCTGTGTAGAAGTCAAGAAAGATGAGGACTTAGAAAAGGTCGTTGAATATGGCAATTAAGAGGTCACTGATAACTTTGGAGCAAGTTGAGTGCTGAGATCAAAAACCTTGTTGTTTCCCTTTCTCTTTTATTTCCAAAGGGAAAGGAGAACGTAGAACGTACTAGTCACCATCACAGAGTATTTCACTCTCAGAAGGAGCTATTGATGGATGTTTTTCCCTAAGTGGTAAATTTTTGCCCAGGGCAGCTATAATTTATTATTTAGCTTGATGATCTTTAATTGCTGCATTTGGATTTCAATTTAATCCAGCAGTTAATGAGTAGCTACTATATGCCTGGTACACTTCTGTAAGTTTATTGCTTTGTACCCTGTATCTTTGTCCAGATGCTTTCATCAGGTACTTTAGTCACCCACAGTGAAAAAGATACCACATACCTCAGTTTTGGAATGGGGTTTTTTTCTATGCAGATTAAAAAGAAGACTCAATATGTACCTCCACTCACTTCCCCCCCGCCAAAATCTGTATTATTCCTCACAATATGAACAACTATTGCTCTAATCTCAATACTACTTCCTTAATATTGTCCACTGAAATATATATTACTTTTAAATGATCAGCTTGATGTATATTCACTATGTGTATGTATACACAGACATATACACATTCAGAGAGATATGATCTTTCCCTAACCTACTCAGTACCAGTGATTGGCATGTTTAAATTCAAGACCCCCTAAACACTGTCCAAAATGTCCCCTTAGCTTTCCTTTCATTTTTTGGCATGCATGATTATCAGTGTGGACTGCCCAACAGTAATCCCTCACCTCCACTATGTAACTAACACATACACAGATACAATTGCATGTATGTATCTGTATATATATGTATATATGAGGATGTACATTGTGTATAGATGCATATCTATGTGAATAGGCAGATATACTTCCTGGTAAGTGAGGCACTACTCCTTCCTGGATGGCACTCACCCTTGGAATGAGGATATACTCACTCTTTCCTAACCCTTGCCTTCAGCCAGCCCTATATACTTGATTTTCCCTCTGTCTTCTCTACCATCTACTCAGGAGCTGAGAGATACCTTGGAAATGTTTAGGAAAGAATGATTCCTCTCAGGTTTTCTTAAGCCACCTAAATCTACTTATTCATGACATAGCTTTGCCAAGGCTGATGGTCCTGAGTCATCTCAATTTAGGTTTTCTCTGTTACTGAGGAGCTTATAAGAGTTATTAATAAAATCAGATCCCACAAGAACCTCTCTCATATGACTCAAGCCAGGGGGTGGGAGAATCCTCTCCCGACTGCCTCCTCTCCCTACTGCCTCAACAATACAGACAGAAAATCTACAATTAAGGCTATACATGAATCAAAAGAAGTTAAGGTCATCTAAATTTTATCTAGACAAATACAATTTTAAAAGAGCATACATTTTTACACAAACATATAAACAACTTAAAAGAGCAAATAAACTATGGATTTAACAAATATTCTTCTGATGGGAGAAAGTGGAGGAAGGACAAGCAAATGACACTGATGCCTTGCCACCCATTTGAATCTCCTTTTTATCTCTTCATTTACTCCAACTGTGTAATCCATTTTCTCTGTCTCTCTCACACACATATATGCAAATATATAAGATACACATATATGCACAGATATATACACATATGTAAACATGCATGCACATATAGCGATAGTTATGTGTATATGTATATATGCATAAACAGACAGCATACATACATATATACATACACACATATATGAAAAGTAGTATAGTCCAGTGAGCAGAGGCCTTGAAGTCAGGAAGACTTGGATTGAATTTATGCCTCTGACACATAGTAATTGTTTGATTATGGGTATTTTCAGTAATTTTTCATTCACGTCCAACTCTTTTTGACCCCATTTTGGGGGTTTATTGGCAGAGATACTGGAGTAGTTTGCCATTTCCTTCTCTAACTCATTTTATAGATGAAGAAACTAAGGCAAACAGGGTTAAGTGATTTGCCCAGAGTCATACAGTTAGTAAGTGTCTAAAGCCAGATTTGAACTAGGAAGATGAGTCTTCCTGACTCCAGGGCACTGTGCCATCCAGCTGATCACAGGAGATGTAGACATATACACACATACAATACATATACTCACATATATATATATATATACACACACATACACATACATACACACACATATATACAGAAAATGAGTGAGAGAGAAACATTTGCATGGATTTCATAAAACTATCATTGCAAACTCTTTGATTCTGAGCTAAACAAGTGGGTAATTTGTTACTGGCTTTGTTTTATTTTAACAGATGAATTAGAAAAATTAGAACAAGAGAGATTGGCATTAGAAGCCACGATTAAAGATAACGAGAGTGAAGAAGGAAGTAGAGGTATCCGGGGACTGTTCAAAAAGGCTGGAAAGTTGAATATCACCAAGCAAGTTCCCAAAAAAGGTAAGCTTCAAAATCTCCCCTTCCCCTTACCCAAAAAAGGATAACATTTTCACTGCTAAACTATTCCAATCTTTTAGCTGAATTTCAAAAATCAGGCCATCTGCAAGTTTTTACTGACCTCTGTGTGCAGGGAGGATGACTGGAGGATGAGACAGAATCAGAAGGATCAGGGGCCAGCAGGAGGATCAAGGGTATGAAGAGGAAAATAGGTCTGAGAAATCTGGAGACTAATGGTCTCCATAGAGAATAAGGTGAGGATTTAGATGTAAGTCCCTTCAGGGACTTTACATAATAAAGAGATGATTTAGTTTGAGATCCAGACACCTGAGTTCACAGTGATTCATAGACTATTAAAACTGGAAGAGGCCTGAGAGAGGTAACCGGAAGGTATGAAGGCCGAATCATTTAGAGGAAAAGCGATTTGCCCAAGGTTAACTTAGCTAGTTCTTAGCTGAGGTGGGATTAAAACCAGGTCTCCTGACTCCCAATCAACACTCCCTCTCTCACACCGCACCACTGCCTGAGAAGGCTTAGGGATGTGAAATGAAGGAGTATTGACTGGCAGAGAAAGATGAAGGTGGAGAGGGAAGAGAAATTTAAGAACGTAAGAGAGCAGGGACACGGCATGTTGTTGTCCAAAAAGCACTGGGATTTTGAGTTAAACCTGACCCATCTGCTCTCCATCTCTGGACAATTATGAGGGACTAGGGTAATAAAGGCCCGACAATCCATAAAGCCCTATCCTCCTCATTTTCAAAGAACCCCTTGGACACTGACCATGACTTCATAGGTATTTATTATTAAAGATATTAAATCACTTTTATGTATAATAAGATTTTTACTAGACTTGTGATTTTTATTGATATATAGAACTCTCAGTGAGAAAACTCCCCTTCCCAGTGTCAAACTGGAACCAGCCCTGAAACTTACTGTGTTAGAGCACTGACAAGTTGGATGACTTGTCCATAGTCATTTGGCCGGTATGTGTCAGACTTGAGCCCAGTTCTTCCTGACTCTGAGGCTATGTCTCTAGCTACTACACCACACTGCCTCTCATATGGTAATAGGGCAATGAAATCACAACAGCAGAACCCTGGAAAAATTACATCTACATATATTTTAAATTATTAAATAAATTAAAATTGGTCTTGGTAGTCTTGGATTAACAGCATGTGACTCAATAAACCTAGAGTCATCTTATAAAAAGAAAGATTAGCATGGTTCATCCTTTGTACTAGTTCTCCATAAACATAGTTGAGAAGTTTAGAAAGGTTTGTAGTGGCCTCTGCTGGTACAAAAATGTGAAAGTTTTAACATGTATTTCTTTAAGAAAACTAAGGAAAGTTTTTGGACGTAGTTGGGGGTAGTGGTGGTGCTAAATGTATACATTAACCATTTACTGATTTTAATTAAGTCAGGAAAGGATAATATCTCTCTAGATATCGCCAGACTCAGAGCAGAATTTAAAAAGTGGTATTTCACCAGTGTACTACTTTCTGTTATTCATTTCTACCTGAAATACTCAGAAGTTTAGAGTTCTAGAACAATCACCTAATTGAACAGGATTTTAAAAGATGGATGGATAGATAGATAGATAGATAGATGGATGGATAGATAGGTCTATACATGTAGGTATTCTACTACATAATATATATACTATATAAATATAATATAATGTGTATGTATGTATGTATATATATATATATATATTCTACTACAGTTACGGTGTAAAACCTCTGAATTTGGCATAAGCCTTTCTTACCCAATCACAGAAGAAGTTAGGAGCTGCCAAAAACAGCTACAAAAAATACTACAAAACTACAAAAAAAAAAAAAAAAGATTCTTAAAGCTATAGGTCTCTGGAAAACCAGCTGAGTTATGTAGACACCTAATCATTTGCTAGTTTCTGTCCTTCCCATACACCCTAGTATTTTGGCTATCCAAGAAGACCTGGTCATTATTTTTAAGTTACATATTTATAAAGGTACCACAATTTTTTCAAATGGTGAGATTATTATCTGATATTATATATATAATACATATATACACATACATACATATATATTGTCTGATATATCAATTTCAATTCAATTCAACCAACATTTACTCAGTACTTACTATGTTCAAGACAGTGGTCTAGCCACTAGAGATACAAAAGAGGAAAAGCACAGTGTCTGCCCTCAATGGTGGGAGTGGAGGGAAGGAAGGTAAATAAGACTTACGATTGGTGAAAGTAAAGAATATATTTCTTACATCTAGAAGGATCAGGGAAGGCTTTATTTTAAAAAGTGGCACCTGAAGATGGTAAATTAAAGGCAGTAACTCAGCCAAACTCTCCCAACATTTCCCCCCAAACAACTTTAAAATAACACCCTTTGTGTCTTGGTCTTCCCTGCTACTTGCAGGAGTTTTTTATGGACAAGTTGTTTTTTTTTTTAATTGTTTGATCATTTCCTCAGCCTATTTCTTAACTTGGAACTTTATGTTAAAGTTGGGCTCTATTCACCTAGGGGTAGGGAGACACTGTCCCAAGCTTCAGACCAAAACACAAACTCAAAAGAAGACAACAATGAGAAAACAGCTACAAACAAAGCTGCAAAGAAAAATTCTAATTAGACATAAGCCCAACAAAGATTCCTAAAAGAATTAAAGAAAGCGCTAAGAGTGATAAAGAAAAAATTGGGAAAAGAAATGAGAGTGATTCAAGAGCAAAAGGGATGCACTGGGAAAAGCAGAAAAGAAGAGTTAGAATAGGGAAAATTATCTCACATAAAAGAGGCATGCAAGGCAGAGCTTTCACGATAGAGGAGAAAATGGGAGGGTTGGCAATGATTGAATCTCAGTCTCATCAGAATTGATTCAAAGAAAAAAGAATATATATATGTATGTATATATATGCACATATATACACATATGTACACACATACACACACACACACACACACACACACACACACACACACACACACACAC
>NW_020954113.1:288831-305942 GCF_900497805.2 Vombatus ursinus
CACACACACACACACACACACACACACACACACACACACACACACACCCTTAGTTGGCAGTTGGGTATAGAAATCTATCTTAGCCAATAGGTAAATAGGAAGGGAAGGGAATAAGAGAAATGGGGAGGAGAGACTGATAAATGAGAAGGCAGATTAAGGGAAGAAGTGGTCAGAAGCAAAACAGGCTTTTGAGGGGGGACAGCATAAAAAGAAAGAGAGAAAGATAAGAGAAAATCGGATGAAAGGAAATACATTTAGTAATCATAACTGTGAATGTGAATGGGATGAGCTCATTCATAAAACAGAAGTAGACAGCAGAATGAATTAGAAACCAGAATCTAACAATATGTTGTTTATAAGAGACACACTTTAAACAGAAAGACATACACAAAGAGTCCAAATAAGGAGATGGAGCAAAATCTATTATGCTTCAGCTGACTTAAAAAAGGCAGGGGTAGCAATCATGATATCAGACAAAGTAAAAGCAAACATAGACCTAATTAAAAGAGATAATCAGAGAAACTACATTTCAATAAAAGGTATCATAGATAATATAAAAAATTACAACAAGTTTCTCTAATAAAGGTCTCTTTCCTTTAATATATAGGTAACTGAGTCAATTTTATAAAAAAAAATAAGAGCCATTTCCCAACTGATATATTGTCAAGAGTTATGAACAAGCAGTTTTCAGAAGAAAATATCGAAGTTCTCTACAGTCTTATGAAAAAAAATGCTCTAAATCACTATTAATTGGAAAAATGCTAATTAAAAGAACTCTGAGGTACCATCTCATACCTGTCAGAAATGACAACTGCCAGAAGGGACGAGGTGGGAAAAGGTACACTAAGGAATTATTGGTGGAATCATGAACTGAACCAACCATTCTAGAGAACAATTTGGAACTATGCTTAAAGGTCTATAAAATTGTGCATAACCTTTGACCTAGCAATACCAATATTAGGGCTGTGCCTCAAAGAGATCAAAGAAAGAGGGAAAGGACTTATACATACAAAAATATTTCTAACACAACTCTTTTTGTGGTGGCAAAGAATTAGACACTGAGGGGATGCCCATCAATTGTGGAATAGCTGAACAAGTTGTGGCTTGGGTTGTAATGGAATACTACTGTGCTTTAAGAAATGACAAGGGAGATGATTTCAGAAAAACATGGGAGGAGCTATATGAACTGATGCAAAGTGAAGTGAGCAGAACCAGGAGATCATTGTACACAGTACCAGCAATATTGTAATGATGATCAACTATGAAAGACTTAGCTACTATGATCAATACAATGATCCAAGAAAATTCCAAAGGACTCATGATGAAAAATACTATACACCTCCAGAGAAAGAGCTGATTAATTCTGTGTACAAATTGAAGCACAGTTTTCTCACTTTTTTTATTTTTCTTGCTACTTTTGGCATGATGTGGCTAATATGGGAATATGTTTTACATGTCACATGTATAATATCATATTGATTGCCTTCTCAGTGGGTGAGGGAGTGGTGAAATGGAGAGAGAGAATTTAGAATTCAATTTTTAATGTTAAAAATAAATAATAATTTTAAAAAGAAAAAAAAAGAAAAAAGTGGCACCCAGGTAGAATCTTGAAGGAAGGGAGAAATTTTAGCAGTACAAATGATAGCTTCCTGAGAGTAGGTCAATTTTTGCTTTTGCTTTTGTAACCCCATAATCTAGCATAATGCCTTCAACACAGTAAGTACTCAATAAATACTTGCTCAATTAAACAAACAAAAATGGGGGACAGTCTTCATTTCAGATATGGGAGACGGCGAGTCAGAGACAAGAGAGGACAGTATGTATTGTACAAAGAGTACTGCCATGAACAAAGCTAGGAAATCAAGTCATATCAATTCAGTATGTGACCAATATTGTACTAAATATCAAGGAAACAAATACAAGCAGAAAGAATGCCCATCCTTGCCCTCAAGGAACTTACTTTCTAGCGGGGAAAGGCTGCACCTACAAGTAAGCTGAAAGGCAGGGTGGAGGCATCGAAGTGGGTGGATAGCAGCAAAATCCATAGAATAAAGGGTAATTTTGAAAAAGGATCTTGTCTGGCCCTTCAAAATGGAGGTTCTGGAAGGAACTCACCAACAGAAGATGGGGGCACAGGGGGAAAAAAGAACCAGTTTATGCATGGTGGCAAAGTCTGAAGAAAGGTGGGAGGCTGGAACCAGATTTTATGGGGCACTGAATGCCAAGGTAGGAGTTTGCATTTTATTTAGTGGGAAATGGGAAGCCACCGTAGGTTTTTTAATAGAATGATGTTATCAGAGAGTGAAATTAAGTTTACCTGAGGAGCTGTGTGAAACTTAGATTAGAGTGGCAGACAAAAAGTGATAAGAGGGTGGTGGCTGTGGGAATGGAAAGAAACAGCATTGAAAATACTGAAGAGAAAAAAAATTGACAGGACTTTGCATTTGCTTGGTTGTTGGAGACATAGAAAGGAGAGTCTAAATAAAGAAGGCAGTGGGAAAAGCACCGGATTTTGAGTCAGAGAACTTGTGTTTGGATCCTGGATCTGTCAATTTAAGTATGTGACCTTACACAAGTCTGAGCTTCAGTTTCCTTATCTATAAAATTAAGGGACTGGAAAAGATGACCTCTTAGGCTTCTTAGAGGACAAGACCTCGAATCAAGAAGTCCTGACTTGGAGCGGCTAGGTGGTACAGTGGATAGAGCACTGGCCTTGGAGTCAGGAGGACCTGAGTTCAAATCCAGCCTCAGACACATAACACTTATTAGATGTATGACCCTGGGCAAGTCACTTAACCCCATTGCCTAGCCAAAAAAAAAAAAAACCGAAAAAACCAAGAAGTCCTGACTTCAAATTTTATCCCAGAAACTTACTAGCTATGCAACCCTGACTCAGTTTCTTCAAATGTAAAATGAGGATAATAATAGTACCTACCTCCCAGAGTTGTTGGTAGGATAAAGTAAGACAATCTTAGTAAAGCACATTGAGAACCCTAAAGGACTATATTAATGACTATTATTATTATATCTATGATCCTATCAGACTATTTGATTGGGTAGATGGTATTAATTATGAAAGAAGGAAAGAAAAGTCCCTACCATGTGGACAATAATAGCAATTCACATTTGTCTAACACTTTCCAAAGCTAAGCTACTTTTCAACCCTATGACACTGAAGTGAGGTGCCAACAAATAAGGAAACAGAGGTTCAAAGAATTGCCCAAAGTCACACTGGTAATAAGAGGCAGACCAGGAATGGAACCAAGTGTTCTTTCCACTACATCACACTGATTCTTCAAATACTAAATGGCTTCCTCTTTCTTTTACAAAGACTTCAGTTTAATTCAAGCAAATCCATTAATCAATCAATCTACAAGCTTTTATTAAGTACCTACTATGTGCTAGGTACTAGGGTAGGTACTGGGGATATCAATAGTCCTTGCCCTCAAAGAGCTTCCATTCTAGTGAGGGGAATGCATTTAATAACAAAGCAAATCTGATTTTAAGCATCTCTATCCCCAAATGTGATGGAAATTTAGAAAGCTAGGCACTAGAATGACTGAGTTTTTAAAGCCAGGTTCCCAATCTTTCAATGACCTCATTTTACAGATAAGGAAATTGAGATCCAAAGAGGCTGACTTGCCTAAAATCATACTAGTTAGTGGCCAGGTTAGAATAAGAATCTAGGGTTCATGACTCTCAAGTCTGATGTCATTTCCATTGTACTTCATTGATTTTTTCCTGGGTGCTTTTCTCTCCCAGGCAGTAAAACATCTAATTTTCTTCCCTGTCAATGAAAAGAAGCCATATTATCATGGGAGATTTTTTTTTTCCCTTTTATATATTGCTTTAGCAAATATGTATCCTTCTCTAAAACTCAGGCTGTCACATGATCCATAAAGGCAAAACAAAATTAAAATTGAAAAAAGGGCATGTAGTGTCATATACTCCAAATCATACTTGGCATGTCAAACACATACTATTGTTTGTTTTGGTTGCTTGGTAGCTCTTCTGGGCCTTAAGATCTAAGCTAAATCTTCCCTCAGTCATTCTTATGCACATTCCCTGGACAGTAACAGATTGCAGGAAAGTAAGGCCAGAGTTTCACAATATCATAGAATTTCAGAGTTGGAAGAAACTTTGACAACTATCTAAATCCAGAGGTTCTTAACCTGGGGTCAGTGGATAGATTTCAAGGGATCTGTGAACTTGGATGGGAAAAAAAGTTACATCTTTATTCTCACTAACCTCTGGTTAAAATGTAGTATTTCCTTCCGTTATTTAAAAACATTATTCTAAGAAATCCATAGACTTTGTTAGACTGGCCAAGGAGTCTGTAACACCAAAAAAGTTTATAAGCTCCTGATCTAGTCAAACCCGGGATTCTGTAAGAGAATTCTAATACATATCACTGTATAAGTGGCTACCCAATCATTGTGTGAAGAGCTCTATATTTAAACCGTATGTGTGTGTGTGTGTGTATGTGAGTGAGTGAGTGTGTATTTCATTTAGTAATTTAAACATTCAGTATTGTTCCTTGACTCTGAAAGTAAGCCTCAGACCATTTTGTTTATAAATGTTCTTTCTCTCTCATGGGTCCAATCAAGACTAGGGAAATTGAAACTGGATAGAAGCAGATCATTGCTTTAGAATTCTCAATCCCAAAATATGTCAATACTGAAAGATAGTACAAAGAATCTTTGGAGCCTGTTAGATCAGAGAGAAACCTCAAAGAAGGTTGTCAGCTCTACTTTAAATACTGTCTCAACAATTTTTTTAAAAATATAATAACAGGGGCAGCTAGGTGGTACAGTGGATAGAGCACTGGCCCTGAAGTCAGGAGGACCTAAGTTCAAATCTGGCCTCAAACCAAACACTTGACACTTACTAGCTGTGTGACCCTGGGCAAGTCACTTAACCCCAATTGCCTCACTAAAAAAAAAAAAAAAGAAAAGAAAAAAATATATAATAACAAAGCCATAACATTCAAAGAAAACTAGAATATGAAGTTATATTCAGGCTAAGGTCCATTGTGACCAAGTGCCTATTTGCACATGGGCCGAAGACATTTAACCATATGCTATTAACTCCTTGTTAGCAGTTTCACTGTCAAAGTTAAGGTTTAATTAGTTTTTAAAAAATAATAAAATTTGCCTACTTTTGTTAGGTTTTTGAAAGATTTTTAAACTTAATGAAAAATTGGCATTTTCATGTTTTTTTAAAAAAATATTTTAATGAGAAGTCAGTGGGAGGAAAGTCGTTAGAATATGAGAGTAATTCAATAAACTGGTTTCAGTACCTATTTTTCTTTCATGTTCTTTGAGAGATATGAAAGAATCATAATGATGGAGAAGGAAGGTATGATGCAAAGCTTAAGAAACCTATTTAACAGGTGCCCCTAGAAGCTTAGCTTATAGCTTTATAAATCAAAGGTTACTACTTTGTTTGAAAGATTTTATTTTTCTCAGATGCTTACAAATTGTATACTAGAGTTCAATCAATCAGTAAATATTTATTAAAAGCATTTTCTATGTGTAAAGGATAGGAATACAAAGACAAAAATAAAACAATCTCTGCCCTCAATAAGCTTACATTCTATTAAGGAAAGTAACTTGCATAAGAGAAAGGCCAATGGGAATGCTCTTCCAGAGTTTGTTTGCTGGCACATGCCCAATGCATGCCTATGATGTACTTTCATAAATATACACAAAATAAATACAAGATAATTTTTGAGGAAAGGAAGTCAATAGTAGCAGGGCGGGGATCAAACAAGGGTTTGTTGTAGATGGGGGAGCTTAAGCTGAACTTTGAAGGAAACTAGAGATCTTAAAAAGTAGATATTAAGGAGAGAAATACCAGTTTTAAAACACCCTCAAACATCCCACCCATAACCAATATCGGTCCAATTGGCTCTCACAGGCCTCAATAATGGAGTTCCTCATATATGCAAAAGTTGCTTTTATTTTGAAATTTTATACTGTGTATTTTTTTGTATCTTTAAAACCTATGCAATTCTAATTTTGATATCTATTATTAGATTCCTTAAAAAGAGGGGGGTGAAAACTACTCTTAGGGAATGGAGATAACAGGACCTTCAAAAGCAGGGGAGGAGGCATAGAGGCAAGATGGTAGACGGGCCCTGGAGAATTTTGTAAAACCAAATTTTCAGGTGATATAGAAAATATTCATATATCCTGTAACTATAAAATTCTAAATATATTATCATATGTGATATATTTAAGGACCTCTGTAACAATATTTTTTTTATTTTTAGGTAAATCGGAAAGATTAGAATTCTCAAGCAAATTTACATCTGAAATTTGGAAATTGTCTTGGGGGTTTTGTGGTTGTTTAGTGTTTCTAAACTACAAAATATAAATTTGTCATGTTATTAGAATTGCCATATGACTAAACCGCAATTCCTCTTTGAGGCAGAGGACCAAGGACTGAAAACACACAAAGATCTCCAATAATAAAATTTGTAATTCTTAGGCCAGTCCTAAATCTTCATTCAAAAGTAAAAAGTGATATTAAACATTATAAAAATAGAGAAAAAGACAGAAAATAGAATACATTATTTATCTACCCAATTTTTCAAAATTTAACCCTTCCCACCATAAAGGGGAAAAAATCATTAGACGCCTTCTGTTTTACTCAACTGATTTATTGGAAAGTTACTTTGTTACCATTTTCAAATTTTTCTTTTTTCATTTCAGATAGTGGTATTAACACAATCCAATCAATGCACGTGGGGGAGTTCAATCAGAGACTGGTGGAAGCCAGCACTCAGTTTAAAAAGAAGCAAGGCAAAGGCACCATTGATGTTTGGTGGTTGTTTGATGATGGAGGTAAGTGATGCTAAAAAGTACAGCATGGAGCAGGATTTCTCTATTGACAAAATTTAGCATAATATATGGGAAACATATAACATTAACAAATGAGGTATGAAATTTCTACATTTTCCAAAGAGATAAAAAAAATTAGGCGCTATAAATATAGGACTGAATAAAGAAATTGAGATGTTCTCTATCACTTATACACATTCATTCATCTCACAGAGTCGTAATCAACTTTTTCCCCTCCAGGGTTAACACTCCTAATCCCCTATATCCTGACTCTCAGGAAAAAATGGAAAGACTGCAAATTAAGGATTTATGTTGGAGGCAAGATAAACCGTATTGAAGAAGAAAAAATAGTGTACGTATTGACAATTTCTGTCATTTAAAATATGTATGTGGCTTATAGTTAATACTATTTAACTGCTCCTATTAAAGCCCCTAAGAATCTTTTAGGTACAACTGAAATAAAAATAAAGCTATTCTGACAGAGTTCAGATTTATTTTCTTTCCCATAATTCACTATTCTAGGCAACTGATGAATACATCAGCTTTGTTTTTTTAAATCACCATATTCCCCCAACTAGAAAAATTAAATGCTTTTAAAACAATACCCTCTCCAGTGTTGGCAGAGAATTTTCATTTTCAGGCTTGAATGGGAATATCATTACTTTCTTTAATGTTTATTTGGTTTTATCTAATGAACTATTCAAAAGATAGAGACTCCTAAAGTTATACCTACATTTGCTTGATAGAAGAGAAAATACAAGTGATGATTTCAGTTTTATAGATGCAACTGACTAATTCAATAACTAACCTTCAGGTGTTGGTATTGCAACTGAGTAAGTGTATCCTTAAAAAGGTGGAGGTGTGCACATTTATGATTATCACTATTATTCTCCTAGTGGTGCCATATACCTGATAATCATAAAGCACAATAATCTTAGAAGAAATGAAATTTCAGGTGACCCAAAGGGCAACAGATAAAGGCATATTAGGCATAAGTAGACTACAGTTCAATACCAGTGTTGACTTACACGCAAAAATTGACATAAAAAGCAGTATCAAGAGTATCCAGAAAATGGAGTAAGCCCCATCATATAGCAAAAGTGATGAATAATAGGTAGATAATCAGAGCTTTCCACTGGTATTCACTAACTACTAAAAGCATCAAAGAAAGACTTCAGTGCATTGAGTAGATTTTCTCTGGGAGATTTGTGTAGATGTGAACAATAATTTTTTTTTTTTGCACAGAAAGAAAAGTTATGGAGGGACTGTAATATGTACAAGTGGAAGGAGTATGCACACTGATGAAATCAAAGATCTAGCAAAAAGTCCAAGTTGAAAGAAATGTGAACAAATTATCACTGTTCTTCCTTAAATGTACATTTCTAGTCCCATTTTCTAGGTCTGGTTTTTGTACCTATACAACTTTTTCTTGGGGCTTTGGTGAAACAATTTGAGCCCAAACTTAATATATCTATCAAGCGTTGTAATGAAAATCAAACACTAACTAAAATCTTTTAGATAAATTAGCTTGCCTGAGAAGCGAAGTTGAAATGAAACATAATTGCTTTGATATCTTAACTCAAACACAAATATTGTTTGATTGAGAGTAGTTAAATATGTAATGATGAAATGTTCTTTCTTATGTTTTAGGATGGCTTCACTTTTGAGCAAATTTAGGATAAAATTTGCAGACATCCACATCATTGGTGACATCAATATTAAACCAAACAAAGAAAGGTATGAAGCATTTATCAAAATCCATTATTTACCTCCACAGTAATCTCTTATTCCCTTTTATGCTCATTATTAAAGAGTGAGAAAGTTAGGCTTTTACCGCCGTCAGTTTCTGGTATCATAGAACTAAGAGGGGCCTAAAATAATAATGAACATGGAACTAGCCAATAAATTGTTGTGTAGGCTACTTTCAAATGGCCAATGAGACTTGCACAGTGAAGAGAATGCTTGAAAATTTCAAAAGAAATTCAGATGATGATGATGATAATGATGGATAGATAGATATTATCATGCCAAGCCATGTATGGTGCATCTATAATTGGGGGGGCATTTATGAACAACTTGGGGAAATAGACTATTGTATTGTACAGAGCATACATATACTTTGGAGTAAGGTGTTCAGGTATAGCCCAGCACATTTATGTTCCCTAGAGTTATTGCCCTTTGTATTTTCTGATCTTCTCCATTTTCTTTGTACTTCTACATTTCTTTGCTCCCTCAATCTCTGACTGTCCCTTTTCCAATCCATGGCCTAAATTATCTTCCTGCTTATAAATTCCCATTGTATATGTGACCAATAATAAAATGCCAATTTATCCAAATTTCAAGATTCTATTTTATTATCAAAGCAATAGCCACTAAACACTTGGTGATTTATGAGACTAATACAACTGGTTTGTTTGTTTTAAGAGGAGTAGTAAAGGGGCAGCTAGATGGCACAGTGGATAGAGCACCGGTCCTGGATTCAGGAAGACCTGAGTTCAAATCTGGCCTCAGACACTTGACACTTACTAGCTGTGTGACTCTGGGCAAGTCACTTCACCCCATTGCCTCGCAAAAGAAAAAGAGGGGTAGTAAGAAACTAGACCTGTAGTTTCATCACTATGGGGAACTCCCAGTGAGGGATCTCCCTCTGCCAATGCATATAAGCACGTTCTCTGGGTGGGACTCATAGTCCCTGAGAATTGCCTGAGACAATGGGCATTAGTGATTTACCCAGGATCACAGAGCCAGTATGTGTAAGAAGCAAGACTTGAAGCCCAATCATCCTAACTCTGAGGCCAGCTCTATCCACTATGCCATGCTAGCTCTCTGTAACTATACTATCAGCCATTTCAAATGGCTTTGTAACAGAATCCATGCCTTAATTTTATAAGAAAGCTACTTGAGATACAATTGTCTAAGTCACTCTGCTGTCATATTTGCATTTTATGCCAGGCAGATCTATAATGCTTTACTTTAATAAATTCTACAATTACTACACGTTCTTAATCAAAATGAGCCTTTTTGCAATTCTCTTCGGAAAACAGAATTAACATGCCTACACGAACTGGACTCTAGTATAATACTCTCTGGTGGCCTTCAGAATTTTCATTTAATTGAAGAATAGATGAATTTCAATTCACCTTAAGTCCTTTCCTCTTAGTATGTTTCTTCTATATAATCAAATAAGCTTGAAACTGCTGGGATGGGTAGGTCAGTTTCAAAGCTACCTTGAGCTGCCAATTCACTTAGAGGATCTACATAGGCAGTTAGGCAGGAGTGAATGGAAGGAATGTAACTCAATACTAGCCTCCAAAATCCTTTCCCGTGTGATTGGAATTCCTGAAAGAGATTCAGAACTAATCTACCACACAGGATTTCTCTAGGTTTTCAAAGACAAATCAGGCCACCAAAAAAAAAAAAAATATATATATATATATATATACACACACATATATGTGTATATGTGTATATATATAGTGTGTGTGTGTGTGTGTGTGTGTGTGTGTGTGTGTGTATATATACATATATATATATATAATTTATCAAGTGTTCATTTCCCCGGGGTAAATCCTCTGAAACTGAAAGACCTAGAATAGCTACAGGGCATGAAGGGTACAAACTAAGAATATCCCATCGGCAGAGTTAGATTTCAACAAGGCAGGCTACGCCAATTTCCACAGTCCAAGACCACAAGGCAGATCATTACTGCTCCTTCTTAAAAGCCTCAGAATCATAGAATCTCTGAATTAAAATGGCTCATCTAGTCCAATACATGCCTAAAGCAGGAATTTTTGCGACAACATCCTTTACAGGAGGCCTCTACTGAGAGGACCTCAGTGTCGTGTCCAACTCTTTGTGACCCCTTTGAGGTTTTCTTGGCAAAGACACTGGAGTGGTTTGCCATTTCCTTCTCTGGCTCATTTTACAGATGAGTAAACTGGGGCAAACAGGGGCAAGTGAGGGTCATATAGCTAGTAAGTATCTGAGGCGGATTTGAACTCAGGAAGATGAGTCTTCCTGACTCCAGGCCCGGCACTTTATCCGCCCCATATGTTTTACTTTTAAACAACTCTAAATTTTAGGAATATGTTCCTTATTATGAGCAACATCATTCAAGGATGAAACCAGCAAAAGGTCAATAAACAAATGACAATGAAAAATATTTATAATGATTTTTATAATGAACTTTCATCATCAAGGACAGCAGAGCCACCACATTTGGTCACAGATATGCTGTTGCATGAGAAAGAAGAAATGGCCCTGAAGAAATCATATATGGCAAAAGCTGGATGAAAATGAAAGTATGCACAAGGCTGTCAAATTAGAAGCAATACAAATTTAGGAGAACCAAAGGATTAATTCTCAAGGTCTCTGAAGAAGATGCCAAAAGCATGAGGGGGAAGGGAGGAACAACTTTGACCTTGTTATAGTAACAGCAAGAGGCAATGGAAAATATCAGTAATTTCTAACGCGTCTGCCTATTCCCAGCTATACAAAGTTTTTTTTATGAGAATAATATGCATACATACATTGAGGGTATCCTTGAGGAGAATATGAGAATATGTTATGGTCCATAATATACTGGTGGATCTGGAGAGATCTAAGTTCAATCCTTATACTCCCACAACACTTTTTGAGCAAGGAAGTTGTGGTGCAGTACTGGGGAGGTTTGGGTTAACTTTGCCCCAAGATGGATTGATCTAAGACCCAGTTATGAGCCCTATGGACATAAAAGCAATTTTAGGACTTTAGAAAAGAGCTTCTGAATCCCCAGGAAACCTCTTAGCTGACTACTTTTAACCTTCTTGCTGGTAGCTTTTATCTGCTTTTATGCTCTGGACTGCTTTTAGTCACCTAGAGAACTGCTTTTTCCCAGAAATATTTGAATATATTGTACCAGTTGCAGAGCAGTGACCCAGATAGAAGGGAATAGACAGTTTTTCTCAAATGACCTTCTACATCAGGTCATATCTTTCATCACACAACTGACTGAAAGGTATAGAGAATAAGATTTCACTGTTTTGTTTGTTATGAAAAAAGCATTTTTTTGATAGAACAAAACACTATCTTAAAGGCCCTCTTCCAACAAGATGTCTCCCTTGCATAGATGCCATTCAAGATTCCAACAACAGAAATAACTTTGTTCATTGACTCTCCAGTTATAATTATCAGGCAAGACATATGCTTGCCAAAGATATTTACCACTGTCACTGAGGATATGCACAACAGAGTTCAAATGGAAAGGGATTCTTCCTCCAGACGCTCCTGTTTGTGAATACCATTGTACTGATTACATCAAGCCTCTAAACACTGCACAGCCTCCTAAATGAGATACATGATTACTCAAAAGATAGCAGCCTAACTATTCACTCAGGAAAAATTAATATGTGAATGAAGAACGGCTATTGTCCAAATTACGATATACAGTTGGACTGAGAAACCATAGAACTCATCTATCAGTAAATATATCATGGACAGACACTGTAAATGGATAATGCACCGACTACTGAATTGAACGAAAGAAGGGCAGCAGGCCAAATTGCCTTTGGAAAATTGCATGGTTCTTTCAATGACCTCAAATTTCTCTCTGTAACAATGGCCCATGTCCTGAATGCCATACTTGGATAATATCACATGTCAGCAAGCCGTAGATACTACTGTGTTCAAAGAAGTATCATTGAGGATCACTCAAAAGGCAATGACAAGACATACGCTGAATCCACGCTGGCTAAAACACCTTACTTACAAGGAATTATGCAGGAGAAATAGAATAAAGGATGCCATCAGAGAAATGCATAACTGAGGGAAAAATGGCTAATCCCATAGTGAGAATGAGGAAAAAGCAAGCAATAGATAGCTCGTGTGTCCACTAGAATCTACATTATGTCAAAAGAACAAGAAGAAAGCCAAAGTACATCATGTGGAATCCCTTTGGCAAATTGATGGGAGGATCCTGACAAGAGTCACACAGGAAGAGCAGGCATGGATGGGCTGCAATATGCATCACTGGAGGGAATACTCACTTCTAAGAGATCCTTTGGTCCACACCCTCTCTATCCATCTGTGTGTATCTAGCTGAAACTTGCCACTCCAATTTCCACCCATTGAACTTAGTTTTCTCATCTGGGGATCAAGCAAAATAAATCTACTTTCTTTTCAACAGGACAATCCTTTAAACAGTTTAAAATAGTAATCATGTTTTCCCTGTCTTCTATCCTCCATGCAAAACAACCACAGTTCCTTCAGCCAATCTTTATGTGCTCTTACCTTCCTGGCCTCATTGGCAGGCACTTGACTCTATCAATATGCTTTCTAAAATGTAGTCACCGGAAGGGAATACAACACTTTAGCTATGGTCTCAGGATTGTTGCTTCTCATGTTTTTGACACTAAGCATCAGTGCAGACTACATTCTCATTAGCATTAGAATTGTGGCTTCTTCATTACAGTACTCATCTGATCTTTTAGTCCACTAAGACCCTCAGATATCCCCCCACCCCAGTTTTGTTCTGATAAACATGTCATTTATTACCCCCAATGACTAATAAGAAGACATACTATTGTTCTCCTAGGCAATCCAGCTATACATATGACGTGGTAGTAGCACTTAATGTGAATACTTCACCTTTGCAAACCCTCTATCCAAGGCTTCCCATATCCCACTTGGCTAGAAGACAGGGGCTTCCTGTGTGCCCCAAATATAGTGCAAGATCTTTGGGGGTAAAAAATGTCTCTTTGCTTCTTTTTTATTTTCCACAGTGTTTTGTAGAGTTTAGGGCTAAACTTAGCCTAAACTTAGCTTTCTACTTATCAAATTTTCCCTGTGGGAAAGTCAAAATTACAGTACTATTAGTGTTCAGAAATGAGGTTTTTCATATCCAAATTATCATTTTTCAGGTGTATTTTCAGCAACTGAAGATTGCTTTGGTTTGCTGACTTATTTTTAATGACAATTCAAGATGGATCCTTTGGCCTCTAAATTCATTCACCTGATAGTCTTTTCCATTCTCTTGCTTCCTTACAATTTTTTTTGACATAGTTTTCTATCCAATTAAGAGTTCAGCCATATAGGCATCTACTATGCTAGCTTCTATAATGCTCCTATATGCCCCTCCATCTTCTGTGTCTGACATAGGGTATACTGAGGTAGCTTCTGCCATGTTGATATCCACTTGATCTTCACATAACCCATCATTCTTTGGAAATATAGATTCCTTCCTCTCATTGCATGCCTGGTTTGAGTGATGTGGGACCTCTACTGTTCAGAAGGCAAAAGCAGGAATTAGGGGGCCCCACAGGCCCCAGCCCCATTTTGTTCAAGACTGAAACCTCACTACAAATACCTTAGGATCATAAGTTGAGAGCTAGAAGGAACCTTACAAGGCATCTATTCTAAGTTCCTCGTTTTAAAAATGAGGACGCTGAGGCCCAGAAATTTTAAGTGATTTACCCTATGTCACACGGATGAAAGTGGTAGAGCCAGGATTCTAACTCAGGTCCTGTGACTCTACGTTCAGTCTTCTTTCCATTGTACCGCACAGCCTCCACTTGGTATGTCAGCCTGTCAATAAGCATATTAAGCTCCTACTACGTGCTGGACACTGTGCTAAGCACTGGGGAAACAAAAATGTGCAAAAGAAACCTTACTTTCAAGGAGTTAACAGTCAAATGGAAAAGACAACATGGAAACAACAATGTATAAACAATACAGACTAAATTGGAAATAATCAACAGAGTGCCTTCCAGCACTAGATTTAAGGGGAATCTGGACAGGTTTCTTGTAGAAGGTAAGATTTTATGCGAGAACTGAAAAATTTCAGGGATGCCAGGGGGCAAAGATGAGAATGGGGAGAATTCCAAGCATAACGGACAGCCGGTGAAAATGCCTGGAATCTGGAGATGGAGCGTCTTATGTAGGGAATAGTAAAGATGCCAGTGTTGCTGGATCACACATGATATGGAGCTCAGTAAGAAGACTGGAAAGGTAGGGGGCGAGGTTGTGAAGGGATTTGAATGACAAACAGAGGAGTTTATATTTGATCCTGGAGGTGATAAGAAAACACTATAGTTTATTGAAATAGGGAGGAAAGGTGTGACATGGTCAGCCCTGCCATTTAGGAAAATCAATTTAATAACTGACTATAATGGACTGCCTTGTGGGGTTGGGGGCTGAAGCAGTGTGACCAACCAGTAGGCTGTTGCAATAGGCTAGACACGAGGCAACGAAGATCTGCACCAGGGCGGTGGTAGTGTCAGAGGAGAGAGGGGAGCCAAAGTTGACAGGACTTGGCAGCAGGTTGATATGCAGGATTAGAAAGACTGAGAAGTCAAGGATGACACCTAGGTTGAGTTAGATTTTATTAGCCTGTGTGGGAGGATAATGGGACTTTTCAAAAATTTGATACTGAAAATGTTTCCATAGGTTGGACCTGAGTTGGGTATTCAGTTGACTGATGTTTGCCTAAATAATGATTAGGGATAAGCACTTACTTCATAATCGTTTTCTCTGTCCTTCTCCATATGGAGGAAATATTTCTCTGCAGAGAACAGGTTATTCTGTTACCTTGGTAGATTACAAATTCTGTTGTTACAATTTGACAAACAAATGACCCTCATAACCAAAACTTTAGATTTATAATGAGGAATCACAAGTCATTTCTTCTACTATAGTGGTTCCCAGCCATCTCTCAACAGCAACATCCTGTTGTTGCTAATCTTTCTTGGCAACACTTCCCCAGAGACACAAAAATATTCTGCCTATTTTTTAAATTAAAGTGAATTTAAGTTAATTTTGTTTTGAGAACTTCCTGAGAATTCTACATCATCTCTGGATATAATAGAGATGCTCAGGGACCTTGCAGCAAAACACACACACACACACACACACACACACACCAGGCACTACTCTGCGTAGCATACTCCAGGGACTTTGATATCATTCAGTATATCTAAATGAAGAAATATCTTTAAGTGAGAGATACTGTCTCTCTCTCTGTCTGTCTCTGTCTGTTTATCTCTCTCTCTCCCTCCCTCCAAGCACTACATTTTATTCATAGGTATAATGAGATTGCAATAGATGAGATTTATAGATGGCCTATGATACTATAGAGATGAATGGGGCAAATCTGCTGCTAGTATTCCAATAAAGTCAGGCTTTGTGTCAGAGGTTGGCCACAGCTATCACCAGTTGCTATAATCCTGTGCCATTATTCCTAGTCTTTACCAGCCTTAAATTGACTATTTTTAGTCTGAATTGTCCCCTCAGACCATTTTTCTTTAGGAAATATCACCAGGCATACAAGATTCCCAGCAATGCGACCTAAGTGTCTCTGAACAAGCCTCTCTGCCGTATACAAGATCACAAACCATTCAAGTTCAGTAAAAAGATCAGTAAAAACATGACTGATCTGGGTGGCTTAATATCAGGGCCAGCACTTAGCACAGTGCTTCCAGTGCGTAACACAGTACCTGGCACGTAGCAGGTGCTTCATGAATGGTTATTGACCAACAAGACAGATTATTCTCAAATATTTCTTTTAGAATACACACCAGGATCTTACTCCAAAGGCATCATTCATAACAGAAAATTTACCTTAAAGTTTGCTTCCTCTCCTTAATGGAAGACTTAACAATGATGGTCTCTAGCTTTCCCCTCTGAAATATGAGACCCCACTGAATTTTGTAGGTTCTGAAAGAGAATATCTAAGCCACTTGGTAGTCATCATCATAAAAAATACATCTTTTATTCCTAAGTAAGTATCACTTGATGTCCTTTTCATAAGCAGTTGTTTTAAAAAGCACCCAAAGATGATAACCATGTTATTTTGGCATAGAAAATTCCTACCTCTGGTTACCATCTTCCAAGGATCAGGACTATTTAGTGGCTATTGCCCCTCATCTCCTTTACACTTCCTTCAAATGCATGTTGGTTATCTGCAACATATCTCACTCTAGTCTTTCTGAGTGAAATTGAAAATAATTTACTATACATGATGAGCCCTTCTATAATGGTCCAAACTATATACACCTGTAGACAGTTACAGGCACATAGACACAGAGTACAACTTTGACTAGTTTAGGAAATCAAACCCTAATGAGTTTTCAGTTTACCTGTTCTGTTGTTTAAACTAAAGTAGAAAGCATGAGCACAGTTCTGGCATTGGAGAAAACTATACTTTTGCTTGTCCCGGCTATGAGAAATTAGAATGGATGGATGGATGGATGGATGGATGGATGGATGGATGGATGGATGGATGGATGGATGGAT
>NW_020954113.1:305952-315029 GCF_900497805.2 Vombatus ursinus
GATGGATGGATGGATGGATGGATGGATGGATGGATGGATGGATGGATAAGAAAATAATTGAGCCAGGAGAAACTGAGAGATTCAGGTAGTTAAATTTGATTCTTTTACAGTATGGAATGAATTAGGGGTCATAGGCCAGGAAAGAGACAAGAATCTTCAGATGAAAATCAGAGAAAATTAGAAGCAATTAAGCAGAGAAATTTAGTTTAACAGTGATGACAGGATAGTTAACAGAAGAATCTTCTGCATTACCTAAGAAGAAAAGAAATCTTGATGTGGGAACCTGAGAAGGAAAATTATGCAATTACAGTAAAAGTTTTGTTACTTGGCATATTAGATAAATTACTCCAGTACAGGGAGGGGAGAAAGGAAGGACTGGTAATTGGATAATCCCCCCCAAAAAACTGGGTTAAATAAGAATTATACTTAACAATGGAATATCACACCATACATAGATTACCATAAAGAGCAATTAGAAAGTTCTTTAATTAGGGCAATCAGGTTTAGAAAGGAACCCAGGGGAGCTGGGCTGAATGGAAAAATACAAGGATTGTTAACACTTTTACCAGTCATTTCCAAAGAACATGGGAAATGTTCTGCTTTGTAGCTCTGAGAAAAAAACTTACCCTGTTCAATCTAACTTTATGCCAGGTTTTAGCAGAAAGCAATTTACCTATTAACTTGTAGACACCATTAACTAATTAGCAAGTTCCTTTGTAACAAAAACAACAAAAAATAACTTAATTTAAATAACACTTCATATTATTGAAGCCTCATAGGTTTATATCTGGATGGATCCTTACAGGCCCTTACTTTGCAAATGAGGAAACTGAGGCCCACAGAGTTTAAATGACTTGTCCAAGGTTGCAATGATAGTAAAAATCCAGCACACATTCCACTTTATGTTGCCTCCATCATTCTAAATTGTCCCAGTAAGATAGACGACAAATGAGAAAACTGAAGGCAAGGTTCATTAAATGATTTACCCCGACAAGTTGATGGCAGGACTAGAAATAAAATACGGGCCTCAACTCCTGGCCCACTTAACTGGAGGCAGCCCGGTGGCATCAGGAAGACCTGAGTTCAAATTCAGTCTCAAATACTTCCTACCTGTGTGACCCTGAGCAAGTCATTTAACTTCAGTTTCCTCAATTATAAAATGGGGATCATTACCTCCTAGAGCTGCTGTGAGGATTAAATAACATAATATTTGTAAAGCACTTCGCAAAGTAATTAACACAGAGTCAGTACCTAACACATGCTTGCTTCCTTCCTTCGAAGGAAGGAAGTAGTCCAGTATTCTTTCCATTATACCATGCTGTCTCTAGAAATCTTTTTAGGAAATGGTTACAGGAAGGCATATAAAAGCCACTACTAAGTGGTACTTGCTACTAGTTTTCATACCAGACATGCTGTCTGTCATACTTCTTCTTCTTTTTTTTTGATGAGGCAATGAGGGTTAAGTGACTTGCCCAGGGTCACACAGCTAGTAAGTGTCAAGGGTCTGAGGCTAGATTTGAACTCAGGTCCTCCTGACTCCAAGGCCAGAGCTCTATCCACTGCACCACCCAGCTGCCTCCCCCCTCTCCCGGTCATACTTCTAAATGATACTATGTAATAGAAATTATGATGATGTATCATATAAGTCCTTAATGTTTCTGACAAAAACTCACATGGGTGGGTTCATTTTTCTCCCTTTGCATTTTTCCCATAATCCATACCTTTCTCTGACCCACTAGTAAAGAAATGGACTTTTTTTTTTATGTTTTTAGTTTATTGATTCATCTACCCAATGTTAATGACAATTTTCCCAGATTCTGAATTTTACTGTTTCCTAAGCTTTTGTCCAGCCCTATGATTTTCCTTACAAACTTAGAAAGTTGCTCAGGCCCCAAAGAGTTCAGTGCCTCACATGTGGTCACACAGTGTCCCAGGCAGAACTTGAACCTGGCTATTCCTGACTCCAAGCTAGTCCTCTAGCTACTATATCACACTGACTTTCATTTCCAAAACTTACTACATTTCATTTCCTAAGTTATTAATTAAAATTAAACTGTTATATATAAGACCAAAAAAAAGATTTTTTTTAAAAAATTCAGAGTTGAAAGCGATGTATTGAAGGTATTTAATGTTTTATGTTATACTGTTAAAAGTGTGACATTTGTTTTGTTATGATTAGGGAAATAAATTTATATTAATATTTTTATGAAATACAATAAGATATGCAATGCTTTAAAATATTATAAAGCTCCTATTAAGTAGGCATCTCTCCTGCTAATATGTTTTCCTTTTAATCATACAATAAGTATCCCTAGATTTTCAAGTATAAAAATCTAGCCCAACCACCCTACCCCCAAAGTATACTTAAATACTAGTCATTTGAAAAGTTTTCTCCTGCCGCCAGAACACACAAAAATAAGCAGCATTATCTACAACTGTTACAAAAAAATACCCAAAGTGTTGTTATAGTCATTAAATTCACAAGATTATATCCTTTTCTCATTCAACATGCCCATACCATAGTAACATGATTGGTAATTGCACAGGTGGACTGAAAGCTAAAGCAGGCCCTTTTGCCTCTTACTAAAGCCTAATTCATGTCCTACATTAGTTCATAGGATGTTTCCCAATTAGCATGTGCAAAACCCAAATGGAAAATTATTTTATGTTCTAATATGTCTATGCTAAGTCATTTGCTTGAATGGAAATTGCATTACCAGAAGAGCTGGTATTTCTGTATTTTTGTGTTTAAACACAACATGAATACTTCATGGGCTGGCAACAAACTCTGGCCATCTTCTAAGTAGCCAAGAGGATAGATATGTCTTTGTTCACAGGACATAAATAATTCTTAAAAGATTTGCATGACACTCAGCACTGATTCCAAAGTCAGCAGGACCACTAATACCTAGAGTATCTGTGAAATAATGAGTTAGTTTCCTACTGTGAGGCATCCTTTATAATTCCAATTTCAGCTGGAAATTCTTTGAAGAGATGATTGAACCGTATCGTCTCCATGAAAGCTGCAAAGATTTAACAACTGCTGAGAAATTAAAAAGAGAAACTCCATGGAAAATTACAGATTCAGAACTGGAAGCATTCAAGGAAAAGGTAAAGCCTTGTCTTCTCTTAATTCTTACATTGTTGTCTGAATAACTGAAAAGAAAACAGTGCCTGGTTGAAAGAGCAACAATGGAAACCTCTATTATTTGCTTTCATTTTCTGGTCATTTAGAGGTTCTGCATTTTAGGTGTTTTTCAATCATCTTATTAGGTATAACTACTTTAAAAATTGCTTGTTTCCATTTCTTTTGGTTTGACTTATAAAATCAGTGTTGTTTTAGAAAAAAAAGAAAAGTAGATTATCCATAAAAATTGTGAAATTTGCTTTTCTATTATCTCAAAGAATAGTAGGTATTCGTGTATCGTCATTTGTGTATAGATCTTTTTAAAAGCAGAAATATAGTCTGAATGGCCTATCAGAATTACCAGGCAAGTCAAGTTTTAGGTACTATTTACTTCTATAAAAAGTGTAGAGTCGAGCACTGGCCCTGAAGTGAGGAGGACCTGAGTTCAAAACCGGCCTCAGACCAAACTCTTGACACTTGCTAGCTGTGTGACCCTGGGCAAGTCACTTAACCTCAATTGCCTAAAAAAAAAAAAAGTGTAGAGTCCATGGAAGTTTCAGCAAAGATTTAAGCTGAACAAATTCAATGAAGGGTTTAGGCAAAAATCATTGCATCAAAAAGTCATTCTAGAGATAGTTTGGTAGTAGGGAGAAGATAGGTGGTGCAGTGCATAGTATTGAGACTGGAGTCAGGAAGATTCATCTTCCTGAGTTCAAATCTGGACTCAGACACTACTAGCTGTGTGCCCCTGAGCAAGTCATTTCATCCTGTTTGCCTCATTTTCCTCATCTTTAAAATAAGCTGGAGAAAGAAAAGGCAAACCACTTCAGTATCTTTGCGATAAAAACCCCAAATGGGGTCACAAAGGAGTTAGTCATGACTGAAAAACTGAACAACAACAGTAGTGAGGATCTTATAGGATTGTTATATGTAGGAAATAAAGGTGGTGATCAACTTGAATATCAGGTGCAGAGTACTGACTTTCTCCAGAAAATGGTCAGAATTAAATTAAATTCAATACTCAATATGCCCAATACATATAATGTAAGCGGTACTAGGTAAAAAAGATGAAATATTAAGTTGTTTTTGTCCTCCAGGAGTTTGCAAACTAATAGGAAGGATATTATAGTACACAAATAAAGTATCAACAAGATAGAATTATTACAATAGGGCAAGGGATAAATCAAGATATAATGTTCTAGGAAAATCCAAAGAGGAATCAATGATCAAAAAACTACCTTGGACTTTACAATAGGATACATACAGATTATTACACTTATCTGTATTTAGGTCAATGGGAATTGGTCACTGTTCTATCATAGGATTTCCAACAGTTGGTCCTTTTTCCAACTGAACCAAATACCAGGGAAACAACTGGAAATTATACTACAAACCAGAATCTGTGGTTGGTTTAACGTATAAGTGAACTTTAATAATATAACAAACTAGAATTTATTTATTTCATGTACAAATGCACTTTTTTCCTTTTTCAAGGTAATCAAATACTTGAGGCTTTTCTCTGGTCTAGAGATTGTTTATAAGGACATATGGGTTGGTATTTGATTTGGTGTTTCTAATTAATTGACTAATCAATTCGAGATCAATCAAAGATGAATCCTACTAGTCCCCTTACCAGTAGAGCAGTATTTACTTAAGATCCATTTCCTTCTTCATTATCAATTTAATTCTATTCAGTTAATGTAGTTTATGACATTATTCTTTAGGGTAAAAGTAAAGAACTTGGAAAAGTCATAATCCCTATCTCAAATGTATTTCAAAGCCAAATAAAATATTCAAATGGATACAAAGCTATGCATTTATGTGTCTGTGTGTGTGTGTGTGTGTATACACACATGTATATGGCATATAAATCTGATTTGGATCAAATATGAACCCATTATGTCTTTCTTCTAAGTTTAGGAAGGATTTTTGGATGTGCTGAATTCTGACTTTTGCTTTAAAGGAAGGGATGTAATGTTGTTCTAGGTATGAGACTACAAAAGTGAGAAGATACAAGGCAAAATCAGGGAGGGGTGAATACAGATCATGGTGATCAGGTTAGGCTTACTAAAAACATCAATGATCAATCAACAAAAGGAAAAAAAAGCAGATGAGGTGGATTGACTGAGAGTTTTAAAATGATACTCCATGATAAGGAGTTTAAGTTAGATTAGATATTAATGGAGACATATCAATGAAAATTTTGTTGAAGGGATATGAGGTGAGTCATATGGTTCATTCATTCATTTATGTGGCTCAAAAATTGTTTTGGTAAATAGACTAACACACAGAACAATTTGGAAAAGAATAGGTCTTATTCAGAAATGTCTGTAAATCAAGTGTCACACTATCTAATATGAATGTGGGAAGTGGTAAGTAAAGATTGAGGAGGGAAAAATCCATGAATGCAAGCATTTTATATGAAACTTAACACCAAATCTGAATGTTTATAATAGAGGACAGTGAGAACATCCAAACAGAATACCAAAGAATACTTGGTTGGAAGCAGAGAATGATAAGCAATGACCAAAAAATACTAGTACTGTATTGGAAAACTAGTATAGGACTTTCTTTGCTTCATAAATGTTATTGTCTATTAAATTCAATTTGATTCAATAAACATTTATTCAGTGCCTACTATGTACCATGTACTATGCTAAGTACTAGGGATAAAAAAAGAGGCAAAATGCAGCCCTGCCTTCAAGGAGTTTATAATCTAATGAGGAAAATGTCTTCCAGAGATCACTGCTCTTCCATAGAAAGGAACCAAGGACTCAATTTTTAGAAAATGTTAATGTTAGCAATATTTTCTCTCTAAACTATGGCATCTGAAAATATGTATCAAAATGTCTATCACTTATATACTTTTTAAAGTATAAATATAACTTTATTTTCTCCATTTTAGCCCAATTCCTCTAGCCCTCTGAACAAGCATTTATAGGTTCTATCAACATATTTCAAGCCTAGCCATGTTCCACAGCCAAATTAGCTTGGGAATCACCGGTCTAGCAAACAGAATTGAACCAAGCCAAGAATGTTGTAGCTATGTCAGATCTATCATTCTGTGACTGAGCAATTCATTTTTTTTCTCCTGAACCAGTGAAATGATGATAATAATTGCCATCCTTTGCTTCTGTCACTGGAACACTATGGATAAATTAGATTCAGCTGTTCATTCATACGTAGCAAATGACTCACGCATTAACTATTTTATCCCACCAAGTTGCCAATTCTTACTAGAAAAAAGCACATACCCTCCGACCTTTAAATGGTTAGTGCAACTGTTAAAAGTGGCCCAGTTATTTATTTTTCACTGGTAGAAGTAGGTGCTTTATGACTGAAAAGTGCTCTATGCTTCCTGGGAAAGATGGAATGTAATTCAACTTATCTCCTTAGAAAATCCTATTGAAATTAAGAATAGGCATACTTACCCTATCTGATCAGTTCCTTAACTCCCTAAATAAAGTCCTGTCTTCTTTTGCTCTGTTACCCACTTTTGAGGTTATTTTTAATCCATTTTATTTATTTTAGAACACATTCTTTATAATAATACCTAAGGGGCATAGTGGATAAAGCTCTGGGCCTGAAGTCAGGAAGACCTGAGTTTAAATCCAGCCTCAGACACTTAATAGCTATGTGACCCTGGGAAAGTCACTTAGCCTCTGTCTGCCTCAGTTTCCTCATGTGTAAAATGGGGATAATAATAGCACCTCGCAGGGTCAAATGAGATAATATCTACAAAGCATTTAGCACAGTGCCTGGCACATGATATCAATGTTAGCTTATTATTATCATCATTATTCTAAAAGTTATGCAGAAGTTTCTTATAAGTTTCATATAAAATTTTTTGTAACTTGAACAAAAGCATTGCACTTATTAGCAATTAAGGTTTTAACAATTAAAAGAGAAATTTTACCCTGAGATTTGGAGATTCGATGAGATGGGAGAACTACAAATAAGAAGAGCTATTAACAAGGGTGGGGAGGCAGGGCTTTGATCCAGAGTTTCAAATTTAAAGGGTCCTTCAAGCAGCATGGCAACAAAACATAGTTAGCAAGAATAATAAAAATAGGAAGCTACAACTAAAATAAAATAAAATGGAAAGCTACAGAGATGGTGTGGTAGAATGAGTCATTCATCCACCTTACCTGCTCCCCATTTATTTATCTCAGGATTGCTGGCAGTAACTTCACACTAGTGTCCCAGGGTTTCTATCTGCTGTAGAGAGAGACATTACTCTCTCTCAACTAAGGGTGCCTATCATTCCACTTACCTTAGGAGTGGTTTTGGTAACTGCCCCCAGCACAAAAATTCCTAGTTATCTTTCTGGAGTGGAAGAAACATTGTCTCTAGAGGCAAGAAACCTGAGTTCAAATCTTGCCTGTGACACTAGCTATCTACCTAACCTTGGACAAGTCACTTAATATCCCTGAGCCTCAGTTTCCTCATCTGTAAAATGAGGAGTTAGACAAGATGAACTCTGAGGTCTCTTTCATCTCTAGATTTATTACCCTATGAGGCTATGAACAGATAATAGCCCAGGCCAAAGCGTTCAGTGCAAAATCTGATTTATTTTCCCCAGAGTTATCGTCAAGTCCGATTGAATGAACTCTTACAGGAACACTCACGTGCTGCTAATCTCATTGTTCTGTAAGTACCATTCCATATATGTGTGTATATGTATATGTGTGTGAACATATATGTATACATGATATATATGTGCAAATACATGTCTATGTGTGCATATAATATATACAGATAAGATACATCACATGCATGTGTGTTGTATATTATACATGTAATATACACATTGTGTTGTGTATATGTGTGTTGCATACATGTGTATATACTCTGTGTGTATATATGCATATAATCATATGTATGGGTTATAAGTATGTGTGTTAGATGTACATGTTATATAAAGTATATAACATACATCTATATATTGTGTTACAATAGATTAAATTTTATGTGTATGTTTACATATGTACACACATGTTTGTGCACATATAATATAAACATACAATATCTAAACATATGCTTTATATATTAATGTCACACAGGGAAAATGTGATAATAGAAAAGTAACTATATTGACCTAAGGTTTAAAAAAGATCAAGTTAATATGAACTGAAATTTTTTTAGCATATGTGATTTTAAGGAGTAAGTAGAAATATAAATTGGCACACTTTGATAGTTGAGCATGAAAAGTTTATCAACTGTTTTAGTTTCTACCCTCTTCGAGAAGTAAGGACAAACAACAAATATCTACCCTATAAGAGTTGACTCCTATAGAAATATGAGTATTCAAACTGAGGCTGAGTGATAATCGCTTAGGAATATTGTTGAAAGGAAAGCTTTGGATAGGAAAACTATATGACCACTGAAGGTCCCTAACAACTCGAGAGTGTGTTTTACCTAAAACTCTTATGATAACATGAACTTAAGAAAAAGCAGACCTTGGCTTTTCCAAAGATCAGTAAAGCCACCAACTGGAATAATGAGAACAGTAAACTGGTCATCAGCAGATCCCAATTCTAGTTCTCTTTCTACCACTCCCTCAATGTGTAATCTTGAGTAAACCAGTTAATTTCTCTGGGTCTATAAAAAGAGGAAGTTGCATTAAGATGATCACTAAGGTAACTTCTAACTCTGAAATGATACAATTCATTCATTTTCATTATTTACTTTTCTCTCCTTCCTGTAGTCTAGCACCCAAACTTTATTTGTCTGATTTACAAAACACTTGTATTCTGTAAGAATGAACATTAGTTTAAGGTTTACATTCAGACTCATGTAAGTGTTTTGGTTTTTCTTGATATAACCAGTCAGGATACTAGTTAACAAATAGCTTAGAAATACTATTGGTGTTAGCCTCTATCATAATTATTTTTAACTTTTGCTGTGTGTGTGTGTGTGTGTGTGTGTGTGTGTGTGTGTGTGTGTGTGT
>NW_020954113.1:315039-380452 GCF_900497805.2 Vombatus ursinus
TGTGTGTGTGTGTGTGTGTGTGTGTGTGTGTGTGTGTGTGTGTGTGTATCTTTCTTCTCTCCCCAACCCAATTCTGACAGGAGTCTTCCAGTGGCTAGAAAAGCCACTATCTCGGATATCTTGTACATGGCCTGGCTAGAAATCCTCACAAAGAACCTCCCTCCTGTCCTACTGGTTAGAGGAAATCACAAAAATGTCCTAACTTTCTATTCATAATATACCAAGGATTCAAGCACAATTCATTTTAATATGTGAAAGGAAAAATGTCTGTCAAGTACTTTGTGTTCCAGATCTGATCTCAAGTAACTTCCAAAGACTACTGTATTGGTTCACAACCAACTCTGTCACCAATTAAAAAAAAAAAAAAAACAACCCTTACTAATAAAATCTAAATAATTTAAACCTATCTGCTAAAAGTGGTGCCAGCATCAGAAGAAGCAGGACCTGCTTCCAGGCAAATGTTATCATTGCTATCAATATATGAATAAGGACATGAAATAAAGTCATATTTGTTGTACTTATTTTTTAAAAACCACCATGAGTGTAAACTCCTCTGGAGTAGGAATCAAATCTTCTCTTTTCATGGTATTTGCTTACAAAGCCTAACTATAGTATTCAGAACACACATGTTGACTAACTGATTCAGTAACTCAAGCTTATTAAATGGAAAAGGACAAATTTGGCAGGAAACATGATCATTTGTAGCCTCCTGAGAGATTTATTTAACAAAGGAGAATTAAAAATCAGTAACTGAAAACTCCTGAAAAATTCCTTGTCACTAAATGTTCAAAGCATTTGGTTAAAATAGGTAATTTAATGTAATCACAGATATACTAATAATATTCAGCTTGAATTTACTGCCTACTTGAAAATATACATAGTAACTGGATTATATAAAAGCATATATTTTAATTAAACAAATAATGTATATGCTATCATTTGAATATACATTTTAATTGACCTCTATTATATAGATTAAGGTTGCCATTATAGTGCTAATTATGTGGGATGTTTTTCTAATTAGGTAGTTGGTACCTAGGAAATCTTTAAAGCCTTTTAATTTGAAAAATAAATACCACAGATTTTCATACTGTCATATATTTCCATGCAGATACATGTATATATATATATATATAGAAAGAGAATCACACATTTAATTATGTTATATGGTGATGACATGTGTTTAAAAGAAAAATTAATGAAAAGTTAAATTAACAAACATTTAAGATTTGGAATATATAAATATTTATTTTTTCCTTTCATTTTGGAGACTTGTTTACCAATAGAAACCAAGCACAAAATTAGAAACAAATTTTGTTTTTTTTTCCCCAAATGAATGACTTGATCTCTGTGATGAATTTTGACTGCTTTTAATTGCTATAATATATGAAGAAATGAGCCTGAAATAAATAGATAAAATTTGACTGCCTTGGTTTATTGTCATTTTTTTTACCTTTTCATTATGAAGGCTGAATCAAAGGTAGTACTTCTGAAACCTAGATTAATAACTGACACATGAACCTAGAAGAAAGGAGGGGAAAAGGAAGGAAGGAAAGGAGGGAGGGAGAGAGGAAGGGAAGGATGGACATGAAAACAAAATAACAGAAAAATAATACAAATTACACTTGTAGAACTATGCAGTTGGGGGTAGGTTTGAGAGATCCAGGAGAGAGGAGGGAGACAAGTGTCTAGTGTACTCAGAAAGTCCACTTTGGGCGTCAGCAATGATATCAATAATAGTAGCTAATACATAACTTCACTAAGCACTTTATAATCATCTCATTTGATCTTCATAACCTTAAAAGGTAGGTGCTATTATTATCCCCATTTTACAGATGAGGAAACTAAGGTAAACAGAAGTTAAGTGACTTGCCCAGATATCATGAATGGATTTATAATAACTGAGGAGACAAAGTTCAAGCAATGCAATTTACTAGCAAAGCATGCAGTTGTATAACAAACCAAGTCCAGGGCCCCTCAGTAGGCATGAACACCCTAAATATGGATTTTGCACAAAAGCTAATACAGTCAAAGGGAGTCAAAAACAGGATGTAAGATTTGGATAATCTGATTTTTTTTTTATCAGAGGAAAGCTTTCAGACTTCCTGAGATAGAGGGAGTAGGTGCAGAAGGGACAATCTCTTGATTTCTCCAAAATCAGGGGATTTATAGGAAAACAAAACCTAAGTCTCAAAATAGAGGTTGTTCACAAAATGGAATATGCTTCAATCTGCATTCAAACTCCATAGTTCTTTCTTTGGATGTGGATAGCATTTTCTATCATGAGACCTTTGGATGTGCCTTAGATCCTTGCATTGCTGAGAAGGGCCAAGTCTATCAACATTAGTCATTGCACAACGTGGCTGTTCTGTGTACAGCATTCTGGTTCTGTTCATTTCACTCAGCATCAGTCCATACAAGTCTTTCCAGGTTTTTCTGAATTCTGCTTCCTTGTCATTTCTTATAGCACACTTAATTATATTTCACTATATTCATTTCATTATATTCATTATATTTATATATCATAATTTGTTCAACCATTCCCCAATTGAAGGGCATCCCCTCAATTTCCAATTCTTGGCCACCACAAAAAGAGCTGCTATAAATATTTTTGTACAAGTGGGCCCTTTTCCCATTTTTATGATCTCTTTGGGATACAGCCCTAGAAGTGCTATTGTTGGGTCAAAAGGTATGCACATTTTTATAGCCCTTTGGCATAGTTCCAAATTGCCCTCCAAAATGGCTGGATCATTTCACAACTCCACCAACAATGAATTAGTGTTCCAATTTTCCCACATCTTCTCCAACATTTACCATTTTCTTGTTTTATCATGTTGGCCAATCTGATAGGTGTGATGTGGTACCTCAGAGTTGTTTTGATTTGCATTTCTCTAATCAATAGTGATTTAGAGCATTTAACAGCCTATTCTAATGCAAAGACCAGAGGAACTTTATCCCCTTTCCATGTTGTTTTATAGGGTTTTGGATTGTGACCATGTCTCTTTTTTGTTGTTTAAACCACCATGCTCCCAGGTTTCTGGTAGATGTTTTTCCCTACAAGTCCTATGCTATGATGAAAGACTGATATTGGTGGGGCCAAACAGGCAGCTCCACATGTCCCAAACCAATTGAGGGGAAGGGAAAAATAAGTTTTATTCTTATCCACAGATAAAGAACTACCCAGGAGTCACTAGTCCCCAAAGGGCTTCAGATGGAGCAGACAGCCATTTTGCAGATAGTTTAAGTGGGCCTGACCAGCCTGGCAGAGTCTTAGCAGGGTGACAGTCAGCACCCTAAGTGCCTTCACAAAAAATGCCAGCTACGAAGTCATTAAATGTCAAGTTGCCAAAACAAACATAATTAGGAGCGGTCTCGTCATTGGAGGTGGTACTGTACACTGATACAGTGGCACACAGAAAAGGATCCCCTTTAGTGACACTGGGGAACTAGACAGTTTGAATGCAATTCACTACATCACCCAGTAAATAGAGCATCAGGCCTGGAGTCAGGAAGACTTATCTTCTGAATTCAAATCTAGCCTCAGATACTTACTAACTGTGTGACCCTGGGAAAGTCATTTAACTCTGTTTGCCTCAGTTTCCTCATCTGTAAAATGAGCTGGAGAAGGACATGGCAAACTATTCCATCATCTTTGCCAAGAAAACCCCCAAAATGGGGTCACGAAGAGTTGGATACAACTGAAAAACAACTGAACAACAATATCACCCAGGTCCTAAATGATATTAATCCCTTCCTTTCACTTAATAGATATCAGGGATGTAGGCAGGAGGATTATTAATATAGGCAGAACAATATTCTGACTCTTATAAGCTATTGTGGAAACATTACGCTATAGAAGGAATCTATTTTCTAATTCAGCAAAGGTAATGGCTTGGGGAGCTGTCCAATTGAGTTTTTTCTCTGGGAGTTGGGGAAGAAAAGTCCATAAATGGAATAGCACAAATCAAACATAGCAAAAACATTATGAAATCTTATTGGGGGGGTAGGTTTCATGTGAGAATAATGCATCCAACGGTCCCCTTCTCTGATGTTGATCATAATAGGAGTGGTCAGCAGCACTTGAAACAGACCTTCCCAAGCAGGTACAGTTCATTGGTCCCCTGGAAGTTCTTGATGTAGACCTCATCTCCAGGGCGAAGGTGATATAGAGAAAAGTCTAAAGTCATCAAGTCTCCTTAGTCTATTTTGTAGTCCCTGTATATAAGAAGCAAGAGAAGTATCTCCTCTCAGTAATGATGTATATACTAGGGAGAAAGGTCTCACTCTTATAGGAGGGTGATCAAAAAGCCTTCCAAAGGTGAGGGGTATAATTCCCCACTTGGCATGCTACAGAGATAGAATAATGCTGGAGGGAGTACACCAGATCACCTGAGGTGCATTTCAGTGCAAAGCTGGCCAATCATGGACTTACGTGCTTTGTTCATACATTCAACCTGACCAGAACTCTGGGAGTGATAAGGGGTGTGAAACTGAGGAGTCACCCTGAAACAAGAATTACAGTATCATATCAGTGAAGTAAGACCCTCTGTCAGAATCACTACAAGACAGTGGGCCAAAACAGGACACAATCTCTTTTAGAATAATCTTAGCAAAGAACCCAGCAGTAGCTTTCACACTAGGGAAGGCTTCTGCCCAGTGAGTCAGTTGATCAATGATTACAAGGCAAACTTTATAGTGACCAGACTTAGGCACGTTAATGAAATCAATTTGCAACTGCTCAAAAGGAGTGTAAGCTAGGGGGTGGCTGCTGAAAGTGACAGCATGAAATACATATTGATCAAACTCCTGGCAAGTAGGACAGGAAACTCAAATATGCATGGCAACAAGGGTAATATAGGGAAAGATCTACACCCTTCTAATTCTATCTACAATTCCTTGTGTGTCAAAATACTCCTCCTTATGTACAGACAGACATACCTGGTGATAGAAACTCTGAGGAAGAAGTGTCTTACCTTCCCCAGACCCCTGACACCACTTTGGCATAACAACACTGTTTTCATTTTGCAGTTTCAGGGTCATTGTCAGAGAGGTCAACGTTAGAAGCAAAAAGATGAGACACCTATAAAGACCCTCAGGGGCAGCAAGTTTTACAACAGCATCATTGAAATAGGATCAGTAGCAATAGTGTGGGCAGGACAACGGACAATAGCCAGAACAGTAGGAAGCCACAGTGCCGATAGAAGCGCATCAATGTATTGGGTGTTCATAATGACTTTGCCAGAAGAAGTCAAAAAACTTCTCTGCAACCACAGCATCCTGACAGCATGAGAAACCCCAAAGGCATAACAGGAGTCAGTGTAGATGGTTGTGGTTTGTCCAGCAGCCAGCAGAGAGGCTGCCCAGTGTCATGGTCTGAAATCCTGGCAGTGCCTGTGTACTAGATGCCATCTCTCATAAAAGAGGACCTATCAGTGTATAGCATGTGGACAGGGTTCTACAAGGGGATGTAAGAAAGGTCATTGAGGGGCTTCTTGGCCATGTCAACAACAGAGGAACAGTCACAAAGAGGCTTCCCTGAGGTAAGTATATCAGGGAGTAACATGACTGGGTTGAGAATCAAACACTTTAGAGTCATATTTTCTTTGCCCGATAGTCACTTCATATCTAGCAAGTCTTTGATCAGAGAAAGCTTGAGTGCAATGTCTCAAAAAGAGAGCCTCAACTTTATGGGGGTGCTGCATTACAAATGGGGCCCCTAAAACCACATCATCAACATACTAAATCAGAGAGGAGACTTTGAAAGTAATGGAAGCCAAGTCCTGAAGTAAGATTTGAGAGAACTGGGTGGGGCTTATATCCCTTAAGAAGACAAATCCACATCCATCCTGTGTTCTTCCAGGTGAAAGCAAACAGGCATTGAGAGTCTAGGTGAACAGGGATGCTAAAAAAAAAAAATGCTGAGCAAAGACCTATCACAGCAAAAACAGACAGCCTCGCAGAAAATTGAGATGATGGTTGCTGGATTGGGACTTAAAGGGTGTCTGGATATGACATTAGCATTAATAGCATATAAGTCTTACACAAAGGGATAAACTGATTTACCATCAGGGCCTGGCCTGGGTTTCTTAAAAGGGAGGATCAGGGGCAGGTAGGTGGCATAGTGGATAGAGCACCCGCCCTGAAGTCAGGAGGACCTGAGTTCAAATCTGGTCTCAGAGACTTGACACTTACTAGCTATGTGACCCTGGGCAAGTCACTTAACCCCATTGCCTAGCAAAAAAAAAAAAGACAGGGGGGAGGATCAAAGCATTACAAGGGGATTTACATGGAACAACAACACCTCAATCCCTCAGAGAGTCAGTAATGGGTGTAATGCCTTCAATGACCTCCCTGGACAAAGAATATTGAGGAAAGGGTGGTGGGAGGCCTCCCTCAGTCTTAATGGTGACAGGGACAGCAGAATTTAACAATCCTACATCTATGAATGAAGTCACCCATAGAGAATCAGGGACAGTAGATGGGATTCCCAGACTATTGTTAGTGGCCTTTTGGGCATTCTGAACCAATACAAAGAATAAAGAGAGGGAGTCCTCAGGGGGTTCCAAGGACAACATCCGTTGAAGAAGCAGAAAATAGTGGTCCTAAGTTTACAAAGGAGATCACAGCCCAAGAGGTTAAGAGGAGAGGGGCATAAGGAGAAAAGAACGCTCTACTAAAAGAGGATGAACAGTAAGCATATGAGAAGACAATTTGGGGAAGCTCTGAGGCTTCCCCAAAATCCCAACAACATTTAGAGATTCAATAGAAATATAGTCAGAATCTGGTTTGCTCATCAAAACTGAATTAGAAGCTCCAGTATCTAATATGCCATTATAAATCATGTTACCAACTTTAAAGGAGATATAGGATTCACTGGTATGGGGAGAGGTAGAGACTGCAATAGCCAGGGCAAGACATCAGGATTGAGAAAAAACACCAACAGTTTCCTGGAACTTATTCCAATTTTCTAAGTAAACAGCACACACCTCCATGCCCCTGATTAAGGACTGCTTGGCCTATTGTAATTTGGTGGAATTGGCCAGGACATTGGGGTTCCAATGTAGATCTTAAAGAAGCCAAGTAGGAAGACCTGCAAAACCAGCAGGTACCTCCCCCCGTCCACTGGGGCTTTTCTGTTTGTAGCCTCTATAACAGTAGTTCTTTCCCCTGGGGAGAGTAAAGTTTCCACTAAATCAGTAATGTCTCCCTAAGTAGAGTTATAACCCCTAAAACTGGCCTGAAAGTGGGTTATTACAGCCCCAGGATCCTCATCAAATTTAAGAGTATCTCTCCTCCATATGGAGAGATCAGAGGGACTAAAATGCTGATGATTTCTTATGAGTGGTATAATTCCCAGGTTAGTTGGATCAGGCACAAACCTTTCTTAGACAGGAAAGACACTGGTAGCAGGTCCCTCATGTTCAGAGGAGATCAAATCTCCTTTTATAGTAGGAGGGGAGTAAGATGAAGAAGGAAGGAGGAGGGGAAGTCTGCATAGGAGAAGGCTTAGCGGCATGAAATAGAAAAGCCAAAGCGGAAGAAAGGGTGGCGCTAGACAGAAGAGGCTAGAGGGGAACAGGCAGGATATAAAGAAGAAAGTCATTTAGGGGGTATTGAATACAGTCTTTCAGATAAAATGGCCCATCAAAATGAATATTATATCTGATGTGAATGAGGATTTTCAATGGCTAGCCTTAATTTCTTTAATTTGCAATAATGAAAAGTGCCATATTGGGGCCAAAACAGATTACTAGTTGAATCTCTTCCAGTTTTAAGCCAGATTTCACATAATTCAATAGCATACTTTTTCATCGTTCCTGGTTGGACCAGGAGCTTCCCCTGGTCCTAGGATATAAAAAATTTTTCCAGGAGGGTTCCTTTTGGCATGTTAGTAGCAGATCCTATCATTCCCTTAAGGGTGCTTCCCCAGTAATGTTGGGGCTTACCTTAGCCTGGAAGAATTTGAGATTAATGGGAAATCTGACCTCCAGGTGAGTCTTCCATGAAGAAGTCGCTCAGTAAAAAGATCAACTGTTGTGCTCTAGGTAGTTCTTCTGAATGGCCATCCCAGGGGCCAGGGTCCCCTTCTCAATCTCCTGACTGGCTCACTAGAAACTGTCATAAGTGGATTTATAATAATTGAGGAGACAAAGTCCAAGTCATGTGATTTATTAGCAAAGCATATAGTTACATAACAAATCAGGTCCAAAGCTCCTCGGTAGGCACAAGGACCCCACATGCAGATTTTGTACTTATACAGACAAAGGGAGTGAAAAACAGGGTGTAAAACAGGATATAAGGCTTGGGTAACCTGATTTCTTAATGGAGGAAAGCTTTGAGACTTTCTGAGATGGGAGGAGGGCAGCAACCTCTTGATTTTCTCAAAATCAGATGATTTACAGGAAAACAAAAATAGTCTCAAAATGGAAAACTGTTCACAAAATGGAGTCAGTTTGGTTGTCACAATTTCACACAGGGTCACACAGCCAAATGTCTGAGGCCATATTTGAACTCAGGTCTTTCTGATTCCAGGCTTAGCACTCTATCTATTGCACCACCTAGCTGCCTCATGAGAAACAGAAACAAACATGTAGTTCCTGAGAAATAATTTAAATCATTCTTGAAGGCAAAGGGACTACCAAATGAGAACTGGGCTAAAAATTCTGGGATTCTTCTGTCTGAAAAGACAAAAGCTGAAAGAGTATATGATTGGTTTACATAATAATGTATGGTATGAATAAGATAAACACAAATCTATACACCAAATCAAAGACTATTAGGATTCCCTTGAAGCCAAGGAGGAAAAAAAAAGTTTAAGGCAAATATAAAGAATAGAGTGTAACTGAACCTTCCATAGGGTCAGGGTTTAAAGTCAACACATAAAGTGAAAAATCTATATAGTCTAAATTACCCTTCAAAACCTCTCAAGTTGCCAATAATATATATATATATATATATATATATATATACATATACATACATATATAGTATAACCTCTTTAAGCAGTTGTTGCTAGAAATGGGGTAGAGTCCTTTCAAAGAAGGCAGTCTGTAGCGAGAGCAGATTGTGGCTTTAGAAACAATAAAGGACAGTTTGTTTTTACCATACTAGCTAAGCTATTGGCTAGGAGAGAAATGGAAACCAGGATTTCTACTCTAACAGAAGGAAGCAAAAACAGGTAATGACCTAGTTGACAGGAAAACTGATAATCAGGGGGAAATACTCTTGACAGGGCTTCATACACAGGTGAGATTATTTCAAAAGGTGATCCTATTAGCTTTCGGTGATTATATTAGAAGTTCCCAACCAATCTCTGCATTACCCTTGACTCTACTATCTCCTTCACCTCATATAACCAATCAGCTGCGAAATCTTGTCTTTTCTACTTTCATATTTCTCATACTCTAGCCCTTCTCATTACTCAAATAGACACCATCACCTTGGGTCAGGTCCTCAATATACCGTCACCCTATTCAATAAACTCCAGTGGCTTCCTATTACCTTTAGGATAAAACATAAAGTACCTTGTATAGAAAGCTCTTTCCAATGTGACCTCAAAGTACCTTTTTAGATTCATTATCTCCTTATCTATATCACTCATTCTAAAATCTAGACAAACTGTCCTTCTCACACATGACACTCCACCTCCATTGTCTCCCTCAATTGTATATAAGCTCCTTGAGGGCAGGAACTGTTTCATTTTTATCTTTGTATATACTAGAAATTAACACAATGTGGTATATACCAACATAGTATAGGCTTACTAAGTCAATGAAGACTACCAGGGCTTCTGCCCTACTTCAACACTCTGCAAACCATTGGTACTATCATCTTTCAACCTACTGTTGTAACCTAAGGACCCCTGGGCCTTGCTATCCACCCCTTTGTGGCACCCTTAGGATTTCTAGGCCCTTCCATCAACTTCGTAGCTGAATTTTATTTTCTATATTGTTAGAACGTGAGCTCCAGGAGAGTAAAGACTACCTAGATTTTTCTGCTTGTGTCTCCAGTACTTAGCACAATGCTTGTCACATAATGCTTTTTTCATTCATTAATTCATTTATTCATGTTGATTGACTGACTGAAGGAAATTTTTTTTAAAAAAATATATATTATTTGCTCTCCTTTTGGCAGAGAAAGTGCCAGCAGATGCCTATATAATCTATGTGAAGCTTGTTATCTATTTTCCCAAACTCCTCATCTATTTCTTCTTTTGGTCCAGGTGGTCTATAATCTCCAATAACAGCATTCATTCTGTTTCCAGTTCCTTTGATTTTTTAAAAAAATTATCCTGGATTTAACAAATGCCAAATAAAATTAACATATCCCTATGCCAAGCACATCAGATAATGAGAATTGTACACAAAACCAGAAATCTCTATTATGTATGACTTTCTTTTCTATTAAGAATATAATAAATATGTTACTTTCAAAGCTATCTTGTTTGTTTCTTTCTGAACTTCCTTTTGTTTTCTTCAATGGATTTTAAAAAATGCTTCAATGACTGCCTTTTCCTTTTTTTAGGGTGAGGTGGGAGGATATTATTGTCAGTTCTCTCTTCCCCAAACACAAGACTGAATTCTAAACAAAGGGGAAAAAACCAAAACCCTAATAACAAACCTGCATTTGAACAACACAAATTCATACATTTGCCATGTCTGAAAATGTATTTTTTTTTTCATTTTGTACCTTGAGACCATCACCTCAGCTCTTATGGTTAGCAATTTTGGCAACCAAATGTCTTAAGTCTTTCAAAGTTATCTTTGTTCATTGTATAAATAGTTTTCTTGGTTCTACTCAATTCACTCTGTATTAGGTCCTATGAGACTTGCCAGGTTTTCCTGAAGCATTCCCTTTCACAATGTTTTATATCCTTTTACATTCACAATGTTCAGGATTCCCAACTGATGGGCACGTCTTTATTTTTTAGTTCTTTGCAACAACAAATAAACTTCCAAAAAGATTTTTGCATGGATGGATCTTTTCCCTCTTTCTTTCATCTGTTTGGGGTAGAGGCCTTCCTATTGTTCAAAAAATACATGCAGTTTAGTGACTTTGGGTATAGAATTCCAAATTGCTCTCTAGAAAAACTGGGCCAATTCACAACTTCACCAAAATGTTGTGCATTATTGCACTTTTCTTCCAGAAGCACTTTTACCAATTATAATTTTCTTTTTTTTTGTTATCTTTGTTAATCTGATGGACACAAGTTAGAAACTAAGAATTGTTGTAATTTGTATTTTTAATTAGTGATTATCTATTTGTTAATTACATGAATTTCTTCCTTTGATAGCTGCATATTCATTCCTTAGCCATTTATCCATTGAAGGATAGTTCTATTCATATTTTTTTTTTTTAGGCAATTGAGGTTAAGTGACTTGCCTAGGACCGGTGGTCTATGCACTGTACCACCTACCTGTCCCTATTCTTATAAATTTAACCAACTCCTCATATATGGTGGATATCATTTTTTAATCTGAAAAATTATATTCCAAGTTCCCCCCCCCCAAGTGGACTGTTCCTCTTCTAATTTTAACCAAATTGATTTTGTTTGGACAAAAAACTTGTAAATTTTATATAATCAATTATCTGCTATGCACAAAGTGCTGGCAGAGCCTGGTCTCACCTATATCCTCTAAGTACAAGGAACTGAGACTATCGGGGCAACTCATGTCAGCTTTTTGCAAACTTTTAGAGTCCATAAGAAGTTAGACTAATCTCTGACCTCTTGGTCGAAGCTTTACCTCTTTGCAAACTCCAATTCCCACATCTGGGCCCAGAATTCCTATAGTATTTGACCACTCTGGGGCTTCCTGGTTGTACCATTCTATGGCTGTTGAAGATGGAAGGTCTGTGAGTGCTACACTTGCTTCCATTCCAATGCTTCTTGCTGGTTCCCCTCCTTAGTTCCTGAAAGTTTCTGGGCATTCCTTTTTGCAGAACAAGTCTGGGTTGAAGGTACTGTAGTTTCTTACTTTATTTCTTAATCATTATTTGGTATGATGATCTTTGGTTTCATCTTTTCTGGAGTACATGGTGAGAATTGGGCTGCTCTGCTTCTATTCACTTCACCATCTTGACCAGAAGTGTCTTCTGATCTTCATCCAAATGCTCTCCACTCTGCTCCCCGACTCTGATTCCTAGATTTCATAACATGTGTCTATCATCTTAATATGCAGTATTACTCAACTACTCTCCACCTCCACTTTCCATATCCTGTTTCTTTCAAGTAAGGCATATCCTTCCATGAGCCTGTAGAAGAATGTATTCATGTGCAGAATGGATTTAAGACTGCTTCTGACATATTTTCTCTTCAAATTAAATGTCTTTACTGGTTCTATACTGGTCCCCTTAATTCTAGTGTCTTCTCTAAATTGATTATTTCCCACTTATCCTATATATATTTTGCTCGCACATTTTATTTTATTTATTTATTTATTTTTTTGCAAATTGTCTCCTCCATTAAACTGTGAGCTCCTTCAGGGCAAAAACTGTCTTTTTTTCCTTTTTTTGTATCCCTAGCATTTAGCACAGTGCCTTGCACATAGTAAATGCTCAATAAATGTGTATGGACTGACTACTGCTAGCCTGGATTTCTGTTAGCATGTAATAACTGAGTATCTAGATCTAACACTATTCTGCCTTTTTCACATGGGTGGGGGCTTAAGCAATATGAGATACCCTTACCAGAAGATATTTCCCACAAACCTAAACCCAAGACTTTCAAGTATTAGAGCTGGCTGGTAAACAGACTATTCCAATTATTCTGTTTCCTGTAGCAGAAAGTGGATCCTGGAGAGAAAATTGTAAGCTCTTCATCCCTCTCTCTGTCTTTTCTACTAACAGCCAAGGAACCTAGCCACAGGAATTCTGACATTAGCCTCTGCAGTTTTACAAGCTAGTTGCTGATACAAATTGCTTTCATGGAGGCCATGCTTTTTTCCCCCTAAATTTAACTTTCTATATTATATAACACATTTAAACAGAAGATAGTTAGCTATTTTAAATAGATAGATACTGAGGGTTTTTTTTTTCACAATTAGTCTGGTAATTCTTGACTCTCAAGCTAATGTAGACAAGGATACTCTAGAAGATATAATATAACTGAGAACAAAATAAGTCAATGGCAACCATTCTCACAAATCAGGGATGTCTGATAAATTTACCTGGGATTCTATGCTAACACCTGATATAAGTCATCATTAGCTTTGTAAAAGTCATAATATAGTTCAATGACTCATATTCTCTCTCTCCTTAGAAAGCTATTTTTTTTTCTTTTTTAAGCAATGGTTAACATAGAATGAAGTAACTACCATCTCAAGATTTTTTTAATTTAAACTTCAGCCAATTTTATAGCTGAATTCTATATAAGAATAAACTGACTGTATATTATCTACTGCAAGGATGCCTTCCAGTAACAGAGCTCATTTTAATTAAAGTATTCTCCTTCCTGATGATTGGCTAACATGAACCCTCTCTACCTATGTCAAATGTCACATTGTGGTTAATCATTCATCAGGTACAGTTAATGAGTTTCGTGTATACTTAGATACAGTATTAAAATAATTTTCTGCCTAGGTATGTGTTATTTTTGGCATATTCTTCCATATTACTTGTGATAGTCTCCTAAAAGGAATTTTCTGATCTATCAATTAATTGGGAGGGCAAACCAAAGCCTTACTCCTGAGAAATTGCAAGCAAAAAGATACATAATGTCTCTCTTATTATAAAGAATCAAAGGTTTGGTGGGAGCTATCTGCTCAGGTACCCAGAAAAAAAAGGTACTCCATCAGCCAGCACCACACCACCCACACATAGAACCACTGGTTACAACAAATGGAGAAGTTTTGAATGCTGTGGATAAGTTCACTTACCTTGGCAGTATACTTTCTAGGGATGTATACATTGAGAATGAGGTTGATGCATGCATTGCCAGAACTAGCTCAGTGTTTGGTAGTCTCTGAAGGAAAGTGTGGGAGAGAAAAGCCATTGTGCTGACCTTGTTGTATGCCCAGGAAACCTGGACAGTATAGTAGCACCATGCCAGAAATTGAATGGCTTCCATTTGAAATGTCTCTGGAAGATTCTGAATATCACCTGGCAGGATAAGATACCAGACACTGAGGTCCTTTCTCAAACTAAACTGCCAAACATTCAAATTCTACTTCAGAGGGCACAACTCTAATGCACTGACCACATTGTTCAAATGCCAAACATACACTCACCTAAAAGACTTTTATGAAGAACTCACACAGGGCAAGCGCTCACATGGTAGTCAGAAAATGCGATACAAGGGCACTCTCAAGGTCTCTCTTAAGAACTCTGGAAGTGATTATGTGACATAGGAGACATTGGCACAGGACTGAAGGTGCTATGCTCTATGAGCAAAGTAGAATTCAAATAGCTCAAAAGAAACACCAGATGCGCAAATTTAGAGAATCCACTCCAAATATTCACATGGACTATTCGTGCCCCACCTGTGGTAGAGCATTCCAAGCTTGTATTCCTGATCAGCCACAGTCAGACACACTGTGACTTGACTCTAACATAGTGATGTCATTTTGGTCCTCTTTGAGAACAAAGGACAACAACCAACCAACCCCGAAACTAGGGTTGTGCTGGTAAATGTTAACATTTAAACAACATTAGGAGGAGGGGGAAATGGTCACAGGATACACCTTTAAATTTAATTTGCATTAACATTTTCCTTAGTCTAGACAATCAACAAAACAATAAATTAAGCCCTGCTTCATAATGTTTGCTGATTCTAAGCTGTAACTGCTCATACTAAAAATTTCCCAATTGGCTCTTTGCTCTTAAGCTGGCTCCAGACCCCTACCTAATACCTACTAAGTTCTATTGCTAAGTAAGGAGATTCAGTGTGACATGGATCTGCTTACCATAAAGAAAATCTGGGTGATTTGACATACATAAACATTAGTAAGAAAAGTGTTTAACTATATCTAAGAGTTTGAATTTAAGAGACAATTGGTGTGAGCAGTTGAAGGAACTTTAGAGATCATCCAGATCATTCCCTCACAAACAGAGTAATGAAGAAACAGGAGCTCCATAGGTGCAATTATCAGCTATCCTGAGAATCTGACCCGCTACTAATTTGTTATCCATGATGTGTATAACAACCTCTCTGGGCTGTTCCCCTGCCATATGATCCCTAGATGACGGCTGTTAATTTGGGTTCTAGGGATAACACTACGGGAGGGTTTGCACTCCCAACACTATGAGCCCCCATAGGTATGCTTTCTATTAATCAGCCAGTAAACACAATTAGTCTTTAGCAAAGGAATTTACTAAAAGGCAAAGTAAGAAAAGAAATTATAAAATATTCCCCTCTCTGGTTAAATCTCCTCCACTAATACACATAGCATCTACTAATACACATACACATAGAAGAGTAAGCACAAACATAGAATACAACGGTACTAAACACAGAGGAAACTGTGGCCAAGGCTGCTTACTACTGTGGTACTACGGAGATTGAAAGTCCTTTCTCTCTTCAGGCAGCCCTCTCTGCAACTCAACTGGAATGCCAAGTCTAACTCTCTTGAGTCTCTTCTCTGCTTCTACAAGTACCAATCCTGGAAGCTATTTCCTTCCTGGAATGATTGCTCTGTGTCTACTATGTATGTATGTATGTATGTATATGTGTGTATGTATGTATATATATGGGTGTATACATATATATATGTATATTTGTATGTGTGAAGGTGTAAGAGGTGTGACTGATGCTTTCAACCAGTCATTTTCACATTTCACATTTCAACAGTCACATTGCTATGTGAAGGAGGTTATAGGAAAACTCCTTAACACCACCTTTACCCATATACCCCAGGATTGTTGCAGTGGACTCTGTCTCTTCTAGAACAGATATTGACAGTCTAGTTAATCATCAGTACCAGAAAAATTTTGTCACTATCTTTTATGTACTACTTTTAACACCTTCACTGAGATTAGAATTAAAAAACATTTGAAACCAGGCAGCTGGCCAGAATTCTCTTTGTCTTTGCATGGTTTCAATCTAAGCTGACACCTCCTGGATGGGGTTAGGACACTCCTGTTTCCACAGAGCTCTATTTACTTGAACAAACACAAAGTAACAACAAATATTACAAACTCCTTATTGCTTATCAGATCAAAGTAAAACTCTTTGTCATATTATTCAAGATTTTCCATTAAGTACCCCTACTAGATCTCCTACTTAACCTCTCTTTATTTCCCAATTTAGCCTTTCCCTTCCAACACACACAAAGTTTCTGCTGGTTCCTGCTTCTGTGCTTATGCTCACAACACAGCTCGAACCTAGAATCCCTTCTTTTCCTTTCTAACAATTAACAAGAATTAATTTCAGGACAAGAGTCAAAACTCACTTCCTTCAAGAACTGTTATTTGATTAAAAAAAATTTTAAAAAAAGAACTGTTATTTGTTAATTCTATATCCTCACTGTAACTTTAAAAAATTATGGCTGTATTTAGTATGAACTGCATTTATACAGATTCAGACCCATGATTTCATTAGTATGGGAGACTCCTTGTACTCAGGCAGATCAGCAATTTACTTGGTCATGGTGTTGGAGGGTTCCTTGGGTGATTGAGAGGTTTAATGACTAGCCAATGGTCATATAGCTTAATATATATTAGAGGTAAAACTTGATCCCAGGCCATTCTGACTCTAAAGTCAACCTTCTAATCACTATACCATGCTGTTTCTCATACTATATAACACTTGTAAGATGTTGCTTTATATCTTTTAAAGTTGCTTCATATTTATATGTTTGGCTTTCAACTAGATTGTATGCTCTATGACTTATGGACTCATCTTCTATTTCTTTTGTATTCCTGACTAGTCTTAGAGTGTTCTATTTACAGTAGATGCTCAATAAATATGTCAAGTTATAAGTATAAAACTAAATACATATCTAGAAACTGGGAATATTTAAGATAAATGCTTTCTACAATGAGATATTAACCTCTATGATATTTGTCATCTTCTTTAAGGAAATGACCTGTCTCTTGCTCATGATGAGAACTGTTTGTTATCTCTCAGTGTTTAAAGTAATTTTGATATTGTAAAATTGAAGAAATGAGATTTTAGGGGAAATACTGCACAAGAGTACAAAAGGAAAAAAAGTAAGTGGAACCAGTTATCTAAGCCACGGTCATTCACTGAACTTAGAATAAGTCCATAATGCTCACTTGTCAAGGAGATCAAGGGTTAAAGTATGGAAAAAGAAAAGTAGTAGAAGGCCCAATAAGGGGAAAGAGTTTTGAAACAGGAAAAGTTTAGTCTACTGGTGATATTTGCAGATAGCAGTCTCAGAGATCAGTTGCAAATAAAGGATGATACCTGGCAATGCAACAGCCAGCCAAAAAGACTCGTGGCCTCTAGGGGAGACTGTTTCTAGAACAAAACTTGAAGAAGGCAAGTTTCATAAAATTAGGGATTTCAAAGTGCCATAATAATTAACATCTACTATAAGTGAAGGACATAGAAACAAAAGGAAATATGTAAAGAGCTAAATAAGTAGTCAGTGTATGGCTCTATCAAATCAAATACTTTTTTATATTTAACAATAAATAATCAAAAGAGAATCTTGCATTCTTTACAACATTGTACATTTTTTACAACATTCTTTTTTTTTTTAAAGGCAATTGGGGTTAAGTGACTTGCCCAGGGTCACACAGCTAATGAGTGTCAAGTGTTTGGTCTGAGGCCAAATCTGAACTCAGGTCTGCCTGACTTCAGGGCGGGTGCTCTATCCACTGCGCCACCTAGCTGCCCCCTACAAACATTCTTTACAACAACATCCATCAATTTTGTGATAGAAAAGATGTAGTATATTGTGGAACATCATTTGCAAAATCCTGAGCATTCCTTTCTAATCACTGATGACCTCAACGCATAGGTAGATTATTATTATAAAAAAAGTCTATAGGGAGGAAAATAGATATATGGTTTAGTGGTTATTCATATTCTCTTCATTGTCTTTTTCTGGGCAATAGGTCTGAGATTTTTTTCCCATGTGTCACCTCCAGCAATAACATTTTCTACAAGTCTGTTCCAGCTGTTTTTCCCATTTTTTTAAGTGCTACTCTCACTTCCTCAAAAATTTTATCTTGAATTGTGATGTTATAATATAAATATGCCAACTCTATTGACCTTGATGCTGAAAAGTTTGTCATAAAAATCTTCATTGATCCTTTGAATCATTTGCCTGTTTTTTGTCCTTCCAATCTCATCCTTAACCACCACTGAGATAATTACTTTGTTGTTGGATTTCTTGAAAACTTTGTTCATACACATTTTTACTTCATGCTGTTTTATGATGTGACACTGCTCATAATTTTTCACCATGCTCCCCTAAAAGATTTCACAAATGGGCCTATATTTTAAATTGTATAACCGTTGGCTGCCATACCCCTTAATTTGGCAAAGAAAGAAAGAGAATTCTAATGAAAGTGGTTTTTAGGTTCTTTAGGTCACCTCTTTATGGCAACTGTTTTATATCAGGTAAATTAGTACTGATGTCCAATTCCTATTTTTCACATCAATAACTCTTTAAAATAGGTCAAGTTGGAGTTGCTTGGATTGCATGATATTTCTTTTTCTCCTTTCTATTATTTTTCTGATTCTGTATTAATTCATTCAACAAGTATCTACTTAGGGCCTGCTATATGCATAACATTTTGCTTGGCAATGAGGAATGTAAAATATTAAAGAAAAGTACAGTATACAATATTAAAGAAAAATAAAGTAAACTATAGCAATTGCCTTCCAGTAGACTATATGCATACATATTGTTTTATTTTTTGGCCCATAACCTAACCGCATCCCACCTCATAATTCAAGGTGCTACTAATGAATTTATTTCTGTTGTAGAACGCTAAATGATGGACTAAACTCCTGTGTAGGACTGGATCCATTTATTAATTGTTATATACACTCCATGTTGAAAAACTCCTTTTCTAAACAGAACAGTTGTTTTAAGTACAGTTTATTGCAACCTTTTTATGCTTGTATGGCAAGAGTTAATAGCTATTTGTTAAGCTTTTGTTTTTTAAAGTAAATTACAATTGCTTATAAATTATTAGTTGGCTCACTAAAAATTCATCCGTGCTTTTCCTCTTTGGTCTTTTTCTAAAAAGTTCCATTGTTAGATAAGGGTAGCTTCTTCCAAGGCAAAACTTGTATTTTATCCCTACTCTATTTCTTATTAGATTCAACCTAATGCTTTAACCTGTTGAAAATTTCTTAGATCCTGACTCTCTTATCCAATTGATCTTTATGTCATCTGTCAATTTGATAAGCATGCTAACCTATGTCTTTATCCAAGTTATTGATAAGAATCTCAAACAACACAAAACCAAGAATAGACCCAGAGGGTACTTCATTGGAGATCTCCTGCCATGTTGACTTTGAACCATTAACAACTATTTTTTTTAGTGCAATCATTCAACCAGTTTCAAATCTATATAATGGTATTAGCATCTAGTTCACAGCTTTCCAACTTTTCTACAAGCAATACGATAATTTACCAAATGTTCTGTGAAAATCAAGATAAAATACAGGTGTGTCAGACCCCATTTTAGACTTTGTCGTTTCAGACTTTGAGTGACCACACTAAACCTTTTGGAAGATTATAAAGAATTAAAAACTTTGAGTGACTCATTCATGGCTTCTAAAGGGGATGAAAACTTGATCATACCATTTGCCTGTGAAAAAGTCAGGAAGTGCTGGGGATTGGCAAGGCAGTAACTTACTTCCTGAGTGCCTTTTCTCTGCCTATCTTACCTATTCTCTAGTTAGACATCCATGAGATACTTTAAAAACAAAGGAGTCAAACCCACTAGACAGTCAAACTATAGAATCAAGTCTAGCTGGTTAAAGGTATTAAGAATCTGGTGCCTGGAGCATGGGATCCTGCTCAGGAGACAGCAATCCCAGAGCAGAGATTTCTGATGTACCTGGGTGTAGACTCAGAATTTTTCTGAAAGTGTATAGCAGTGTCCTAGGCCAAGATGTTAGCTGAGCCTGAAGCTAGAGGTGAAGCTGAGTACAGCCATGCATTTAAGTAGTATTGATAGGAGACTGTGAGACTAGTTTTGACATGCTTGGTGTGAACAATGAGAGGTTATCAGCAGCCCTGCAGCGTCAGGGATCCTCTACATAAATCTCTTTTAAATTGGTTGATTCCTGTGCATCCACATCAATCTCTTCAGACAACTCCTATTTTTCCTCCTTTGGAAGTATTTCCCAACTCCAATGGGCTGGCCACACTGTTCAAATGTCAAATATACATTGGCCTAAATGACTATTTTACAGAGAATTCACACAAGGCAAGCTCTCACACAGGGGTCAGAAGAAGGATATAAGGATACTGGCAAAGTCTCTGTGAAGAACCTTGATATAGACTGTGAGACATGGGAGACACTGGAGCAAGACTGTCCAGCATGACATGCCCACATCAAAGAAGGTACTGTGCTCTATGAGCAAAGCAGAATTGCAGTAGCTCAAAAGAAATGTGAGATGTGCATATTTAGAATCATCTCCACCCAAGTGTTCAGACAGACCATTGGTGCCTGACCTATGGTAGAGCTTTCCAAGCTCATATTGGTCTGATCAGCCAGTCAGACACATGGTACTTTGACCCTGACATCGTGATGTCATTTTGGTCTTTAAAAGATAGCACTATCTTCTTTTCTATCTTCAGCATTTCATTCCTGAGAGTTTTCTCTCCCTTTGAGAACAGATAAACCCTGTAAAATGTCAGTCCATAGGAGATGAGGGTGCAAAACCTTCCACTTAAAAGCAGCACAAGAAAAGGTTTAGATTTGGAAATGTGACCTGATTGAGGACCCATTGATTAGTCATGCACAATCTTATTAGAGAGTAATGGAAGACAGAGTGGAATGGCAGGCTAAGGAATTTTGAGCATAAGCAATAAGGTAACTTTTTGGATAGCAGTCTGACATAATGAAAGATTGGGTATGAAAGATTTGAGAGGAAATCTAATTGTTAGAAATATGCTTGACACTTAAAATTTAGTATCGAGAAAGTTTATTACAGAGAAAGTCCAGAGGATTAGATGTTTCTGGCCAGAAGCGGGCTCCACCCCTCTTAGGGAGGGATGAGCCCTGAGTGCAAGGGCAAGCATGCTTTTATACGTTCAAATTTGGCACAAAACCTCCCAGGCCCAGATTGGTCCATCCTTTCCTGGGTTATACCCCTCCTTACATGCTTCCCCTTGATATGCTCATGTATGTTCCCCCTCCCTTGGTCATACATCCCATGACTCATTAATGAGGCTCTAATTTTATGCGGGGTGTGTCAGATAACAGTAATGAAGTTCATTAAGCAGGCGCATTAACATTTTTCAGGTGTCCTCAGGTTGACCCTAAATGGTCTGACCTTTATCTTGAATTTGGAGTCTTTTTAGAGCCATCAACTTACTTCTTTTCAGTTAAGCCCTCACCCACCTACAGTGTATTACTTCCTGAATAGTTCTTTAAATCTGCATTATTCTCTTTCTCTGTGGAAATATAACCTTTACCTGACTCTCACATAATAAATTAATTTCTAATAAAAGATGCTAGGTAATTCATGGGTTACCTTTCTCAGATATTTCATATTAAGTGAGACTTACTGAAAACAATCCTTTAACCTAAATGAGTAACTGTAAAGGCAGAAATTTAAGGTAACCCTTTTTTTAGTACAATTACTCAGGCAACCAGTATAACCAAAATAGGGGAACTCCAACTCCACCATTATTACTAGCACACAAAGGAGGCATTTAGCTGGGATATTTGAGAAGGCAGTGACTCATGTTGTGGATTGTAACCCTGTTGCCTTTGGCCAGATATCAATTGGGATTGGGCCCAAGTAAATTGCCAGGACTCAAATCTAGTGGAGGTGCACTGCCTGGGGGAGTTTCTTTCACTTGGGCATTTTTCTGTTGGTCTCATCTAAGAAAGTAGAGGGAAGAGGAAGTATTCTGGTCCATCTTCCTAACCTAGGTATCTTGTTTGCTGTAGCTCTTTTTGAAGCCTGCTCAAGAGAGGAGGTTAGTGAGTATAAGGCAATTCAGATATAACTTACACTCACACTATTGTTTTGTTCGGTTGTGTCCAACTCTTCAGATACTATCCGTGGGGTTTTCTTGGCAAAGATGTTGGAGTGGTTTGCTATTTTCTTCTCCAGTGGATTAAGGCAAACAGTGGTTAAATGACTTCCCCAAGTTCACATAGCTGGTAAGTGTCTAAGACTGGATTTGAACTCAGGTCTTCCTGACTCCATGCCTAGCACTCTATCCACTGAGTCATCTAGCTGTCTTTATACTCAAACTATCTGAGACTAAGTCTCATTAACTTGAAGACATATATGAGTACCCCACATATAATAAAAGAAACCCTTTAAACAGGTGAAGCCCTCCATTTGTTCTTCAGGTTATATGCTATAGGTATCTTCTCTGCCTACACACAGAGTTGGTCCTGGCTGCAACTACACATCAAAAGTGAAATGGTGAATCCAGTAATGAGCCAGGTAATTCTAGGTCCAAATGCACTTTTAATCCAGTTACCCAAATATTTTGGAGAAAGTATATTACAGCTTGAATTATTCAAACAATTGCCTCTATTCTGTACTTTATTTTGCATGTGGTCAGGATCTGAGTTTCTTAACCTCTACACCAGGAGTTCTGAATTTTTTAAATGTCATGGACCCCTTTGGCAGTCTGGTGAAGCCTCTGGATCTCCTCTCAAAATAATGTGTTTTTTTTTTTAAATAAGTAAAATGAAATGCATCCGCATTACAAAGGAAATTGGTTATATGAAATACAATTATCAAAATTTTTTTTTTAAGTTCACAGATCCCACATTAAGAACTCTTGCTCTTGGCTCTCCAGCAGGGAAGTCTTCAGACGATGGGGATCCTGAAGATGAAGCATCCCAGTACACCAGCCCCACCTCAGATCTGAAGATTGGAGATTAAGACTTCCTGACACAGAGGACATAAGGTCAGGGAGTGAACAACACCCCTACCCCTACCTGAAGAAATTGAGGTCCTATATATTTGAGTAACTCACCCATACCCTCCCCCTTTGAATCCTCACCCAATCATCCCATTTCTCAGGGAGATACATAGGTAACTCATTTTCTTTATCTGTCCCATTTGCACTATGGGACTCTGTTTCTGATCTTTTTCTTATCCTGACTTGCTGATGTTGAAAATGGATTTTGGGAGAACATAACATTCATTTTTGTGCATATTTCCTGTTATTATATGTCTTGCTTTTTCTATATGACACTAAATGTCTCCTTCAGTACTTCCCTTCCCCTAATCCAGGGGTGGAGAACCTGCGGCCTTGAGGCCTTCTAGGTCCTTGGATGCAGCCTTTTGACTGAGTCCAAGTTTTACAGAACAAATCCTTTCATTAAGTGCATTTGTTCTGTGAAGTTTGGATTCAATCAAAGGGCTGCAGTGGAGGGCCTAGAGGACCACATTTGGCCTTGAGGCTGCAGGTTCCCCATCCCTGCCCTAATCACTTTAGCATTACAAAAGAAAACTCACAGGACTTTGAACAGTTAACAGGAACTCAACCACTTCTCTTTAAACTATCTAATATGGCACTAGTAGAAGCTTAACAAATGTTAATTAATTAACTGACTAATAAAAAAGTCTGTGCTAAAAGCCTTTGTGGTAGCTTAAGCATCCTTTTTCTTTGATTAAAAATGTACCTTTTCTAGTCTATTTGCCCCACCATACATATATGTAACATACACACTATATAAATACATATACACACAGTATTTGGTCTATATGTGTATATACATACATACATATACACATATATACATCATCTATAGAATTGTGAGACACACATGTCCATCACTGACTGATGGTGTGTGTCACACTCTTGATGGATAAATAAAGTGTGATATACATGTCTGCAATCTGTGCTGGCTTATTGATGCAGTGACTAGCAAGGACTTTGAAAATTCTTTCAACACTGATTCTGCCTGGTTTTAGACTTTCACCTTTTCTTTGGATTCCCATTATTTCTGTTGGTGATTCTACTGTCTTTTCTTAAATGACCCAAATCATCTTTTTAAAAATTAACTTTTTATTTACGTCTTTCGCTTTTACTCACAGTCCTTGCTACCTGTCCACACCAAGTGAGCCTTCTCTTATAGCACAGATAAAGTTAAAGAGAGATCTGACAGTTACCATTCCTGACAGTTAACATCTGATAATGTTTGCATGCAGTATGTATGCACTGGTGGGCCAATTAGACCTGCTTTTGTCTGCTTTCACTGACTGATTGGTAAACAGCAGCTCAAACCTTATCACACCCTTCCCTCACCCCAGTGCAATCTCCTTGGCTGGAGTGACGAACCATAATCCCTGTAGTCACAGAATCAATGGATTCTCCTTCCTTACTTTTCCTTGCAAGGTCACATTCACTCTTATCCAGCAAAGGTAGCAATTATAACGCTTGAATGAGTATTTATGTAGCTCTCTCCAAAGTTCAGTTGAAAACCCCTTTTAGACAAATGAAATATTTCATAGACATTTTATTACTTGAAGTTGGTTGAGAACCACAGCTGAGATTCACTTTGTACACAGCAGAATTATGTTTCCGTAGCCTAATAAGTAAAGGATGTTTCACAGGAGTTGGGGGCTGAATGACGATCTAATGAAAGTAAATAAAAGCAAGTCTAATTTACGTATCTCATTGCTTGGTTACTCAGATTTTCCAATTGTTTGACTTTGCTTCTTTTCCTTTATTTACTGGAAGTCACCAAGATTTGCATTGTATATTTCCACAAATTTTTCAATTTTATGCATAGCAAAAAACAAAGTCTTGGGCCAACTTTTTAAAATCAGTATTTTTGGCTTTCAATTCAGGATTAACTTCTCAGGATATGTACATAGACTTAGGAGCACTTCAGTGTACATATTACAACACTGAAAGTGGATGCCAATAGCCAATTTAAATTATGGTAATTATTGAGTTTTGTTACACAGACATAGGTGAAAAGCATAGTCTTTCTGTTCCTAATTATTTTTGTGTTTAAAATCATATCCTACCAACAACAACAAAAAATACACAACAGCTATATAATGTCACAGGAAAAATCCTGTGCAATGAATAAGCCACAGTTACTGAAGAATTGGAAAAGAAAGTTGCTGCCACTAAAGTCCTTGGCACCGTCCAATGATTCAACATTAGAGACAGACATGGTTTTATAAGTGAATATGACATTAAATAAGAGGCAATACTATCTGTTTTGCTACAGAACCCTAAGGATCATTGGGCCTTTACATCTACTTTGGAGCTGAAACCTCTAATATGTGTTAATCTCCTTCTATTAGAAAGTGAGCTCCTTGAAGGTGGAGACCTTCTTGCTTTCTTCTTCTTCTTTCTAGTGCTTAGCACTATGCTTTGCACATAGTGCTTGATACATCTTTTTTTCATTCCTTTTAAGTATCCTGACACAGTAGCATAACTGTTATTTTGCACAGGCCAAGGGTATTATTATATGTCCTCTTCTGCTTCAAACACTATTGATAAAAAAAAAATCTAAAGAGGTAGATCCAAGATGGTGGAATAAAGGCAGGGGCTCTCCCCTAAACTCCTCCAAATACATTTAAAAATAACTCTAAACAAATTCTGGAGCAGCAGAACCCACAAAAAGACAGAGTAAAACAAATGTCTAGCCCAAGACAACTTAGAAGGTCAATAGGAAAGGTCTGTCATACCTGGGTGAGAGCAGAGTGCAGTCTACCACGGGCCTTGTCAGCACAGCCCTGGCCACAGGAAACCAGGAGCAGGCCTAGGGAGTGACTGAAGCAACAGAGGCAGCAGCTGCTTCAAGAGCTCACCGCCCACAGACAGTAAGGGGGTTGAACAACTGATCCAAATGAGATTTCAGGATTTTTTTGCTAGCACTGAGGCAGGACTCCATTGCTTTGCCCATACTCTGATCCAGATCACAATCCTGGACAGCAGTCCTGGGGCAAGGAGGAGCACTAGCACAGTAAAGCTTGTGGCCAGAGTGAAGGGGGGACCCTCCTCACAGTTCCATAGCAGAAAAGACCAGAGCACAGGCCAGGAGAGGAGTAAACACCTCTCCTTAGATAACAGCACTTTAGAAAAACTGAAAACTTACAGGTCCCTAGAAGCATCTCTGATAACAGCTGTACAACACTCCTGAAGTTTGGGACAGTGCACCCTCCACCCTGGAAGCAGATCCTTACCTTAACAAAGAGTTAAAAGTCAACTAATAGGCTTCGAAAATGAGTAAACAACAGAAAAAAAAAAAACTCTGAGTATTGAAAGTTACTATGATGACAAGGAAGATCAAAACACATACTCAGAAGAAGACAATAAAGTCAAAGCTTGTACATCCAAAGCCTCCAAGAAAAATATGAATCGGTCTCAGGCCATGGAAGAGCTCAGAAAGGACTTTGAAAATCAAGGAAGAGAGATAGAGTAAAAATTGGGAACAGAAATGACAGTGATGCAAGAAAATCATGAAAAATGAGTCAACAACTTGGTAAAGGAGACACAAAAAAAATACTGAAGAAAATAAAATGAAAAACAGACTAGACCAAATGGTAAAAGAGGTCCAAAAAGTTAATGAGGAGAAAAATGCCTTAAAAAGCAGAATTGACCAAATGGAAAAGGAGGTCCAAAAGCTCACTGAAGAAAATAATTCCTTAAAAATTATAATGGAGCAAACAGGAGATAGAGAACATTACAAAAAGCAAAATGGATAACTTTGATTACATTGAATTGAAAAGTTTTTGCACAAACAAAGCCAATGCAACTTAGAAGGAAGGTAGAAAATTGGGAAAGAATTTTTACAATTAGTCTCTCTGAGAAGGGCCTCATTTCTAAAATATATAGAGAATTAAGTCAAATTTATAAGAATACAAGTCATTTCCCAATTGATAAATGGTCAAAGGATATGAACAGGCAGTTTTCAGATGAAGAATTAAAGCCATCTATAGCCATATAAAAAAATGCTCTAAATCACTACTGATTAGTGAAATGCAAATCAAAACAACTCTGAGGTACCACATCACACCTATCAGATTGGCTAACAAGACAAAACAGGAAAATGGTAAATGTTGGAGAAGATGTGGGAAAATTGGAACATTAATGCATTGTTGGCGGAGTTGTAAAATGATCCAACCATTTCGGAGAGCAATTTGGAACTATGCCCAAAGGGCTATCAAAATGTGCATACCCTTTGACCCAGCAATAGCACTTCTAGGGCTGTATCCCAAAGAGATCATAAAAATGAGAAAAGGACTCACATGTACAAAAATATTTCTAGCAGCTCTTTCTGTGGTGGCAAAAAATTGGAAATTGAGGAGATGCCCATCAATTGGGGAATGGCTAAACAAGTTGTGGTATATGAATGTAATGGAAAGAAAAGATGAGGAAACAGAATTCAGAAAAACCTGGAAAGACTTGTACGGACTGATGCTGAGTGAAGTAAGCAGAACCAGGAGAATGTTGTACAAAATAACAGTCACGTTGTGCTATGACTAACTTTGATAGATGAGAGCTGTGAGTAGGATCTCAGCAATGCAAAGATCTAAGACATTTCCAAAAGTCTCATGATGGAAAATGCTATCCACATCCAAAGAAAAAACTATGGAGTTTGAATGCAGATTGAGGCATACTATTTGCTCTTTTTTTCCTTCTGTTTTGTTTTGTTTCCTCTTCCTTGTGGTTCCTGCTATTGGTTTTAATTCTTCCTTACAATATGACTAATGTGAAAATGTTTAACAGGAATACATATGTAGAGCCCATATCAGATTGCATACCGTTTTGAGAAGGGATGGAGGAGGAGAAAAATTTAAAACTCAAAAGCTTATGGAAGTGATTGTTGAAAACTAAAAATAAATTAATAAAAATGTTAAGCAAAAAAAAAAAAGAAAAAGAAAAGAAAATATATTTCTTGGTGTTTAGTCCCATCAGAAAATCCTGGGTTGGCAGGAAACTTCTAAGATATTGGTGGCCCCTTTAAAAACAGAATCATTCTTGTTCATGCTGTTGTCTCTAATAGGAAGGGATGTAAAGTACAAACCCCATACCTCTGTTCCTTTGGTCTCAGAGTTTACTTTATGGGGAGAACATGTTTCCATAAAACTAAAGGTATTCAGGTTCATCCCACCACATACCAGGAATGTATCACCTCTGCCTCAGGAATTCCCAGCTTCCGTCAAAGCTCAGTCCACATGCCCTCTCCACCATGAGGCCTTTCCTAACCTCTCCATCTGCTAATGTCTCCTCACTTTCCACCCCCCCCCCCCCCCCAAATTACCCTACATTTATTCAGCATGTATTTAGTATCTATTTATATAGGAACATGTCATTTTCCCTGAGACAATGTAAGCTCTTCGAGGGTAGAGACTGTTTTTTTGTCTTTGTATTCTTAATGCCTAGTACTGTGCCTGTCATAGTAAGTAAACACTCAATGTTATTTGAACTAACAGATTCCCATGGCTCTAAGGAAATAATTGAGTTTCTATATGTTATACTCTATCTATTGAATGTTTCTGATTTCTATGCTGCTGCAATTATGATCCTAAAAATCTACTGTAATTTCTTTGATCTCTATGTGCCTCCAAGGAGCCATAATGTCTAATAGCAATCTCTTCATAGATAGAGGAAGATAAAAATTTTTACTGGGAAAGATCTGGGAAAGTATAATCTTTATTCTCTTGCTTCTCCTATTTTCTGTGCTGCCAACCTTTTTAATAATTCTACCTGTTCTCCAGAAGGAGAATTTGAACAACTATTCTGTCTCTTTTATTGCTTCTTCTATTCCTGAAATTATTTGAAGAAAAATCATAACGCCACAATGTTGCAATTTCTAAAGCAAATATGTGGCATATTCCTGTGTAAGGCTATTTTTTGCTTATATGTTCTCTTGTAGCGAGAATGAGTTTGTTGCCTTGACATAACTGACTCCATTTTGTATCAGGCCACTATTTGTGATGAAGTGTTTTGATGTTTGTTTTTTAATATTAAGATAAGCATGAGAGCAGTGTGTGTTTATAAACAACTGATAAGTACATGGGACCCCCAGATAGAATATATTAGATGTGAAAAATGATTTTAAAAAACCTCTTTATTATCATGTTATCAGGTAACAAACTGATTAAAAAAAATCAGGACACCAGACCTTGGGAGCAACCCACTAAAAATCATAGCTAGAACTAAATGTAAGATGCCTAACAAGTCCCCCAGCTTTCAGCCTACTCTTAGGTCGTGACTAAGACTGGCTCTTGCCCTCCCCATATTTAATACCTAAGCATCCCCCCATTCTTTTGAGAGCAGTGCTGACTGACTGATGATTTGCCAGTTTGGCAGGCAACTGCCTAAAACGGAGATATAAGGCCTCTGGCTGGAGAGAGAAGGAATTTTGTCATTGAGTAGAAGATATCCCAAGAAAATCAGGTTGGTGATTGGTTCTTCCAGTGGCATTGATTTTTGTATTATCTAGTAAATAATATGAACTATTGTTTGCACACACTTGATTAATAAAGTTTGATTGCTGGCATTTCAAAGTGTCATTTTAGTGTTTTCATCATACTCATTAGCATAAATAACAGTAAATCAGTTTTAGGAATGGCCTTGTATTACATTTTCCAATGCAAAGTCATTTAACTCACTTTCCAAGAACCATCTGCTACTCTTATTGATTCATAAATTCAGTCTTTAACTTCACTCATAGAATGCCTAGTGTAATGAGACAGGAAATGTCTCCCACACCTGGAGACCACAAGAGAAGCATACATGGTCTCAAATGAGCTCATTTAAACCTAAACAGACAGTAGCTGCAATTATAAAACATACTATAGAGCTGTCCTGACTTGTTCAGATAAAAATTTGAACCCTTATGAGATATGATTAGGCCGTAGTCTCATTTAATTGGATTCAAGATTCACACAATCATAACCATACAAAAATAAGGATGAAAATATGGAATAAAAATGTATTTGCCACCTAGGTAGCACAGCTCAATCACTATTTGCTAAATTGAAATGAAGGTCTAGTTTTTAATCTGCTGAGTCTGAAATTGAAGATTTCTTTCCAGTGTCTATATATTTCATGATCAGGAATCTAGAGCTACACATCTATCATTTGGTCTAGGTGCTATATCCTAATGCAATTAAATCCAATAAACACTGATTATGTACTATGTGTAAATCATCATGCTATACACAAAATTAAAAAAAAACCTAATTGTTCTATCAAGTAGTTTACAATGCAGTGGTGGGATAGGTACGTTCACAAATTACTGATACAAGTTAGGAGATGATTAAGAGCATAAGAGAAATGCCACAGAGTTGTCTGACACGTTCAAAGAGAGAAGAGTCACTTATTGGGAAGCAAGGGAAGGGGTAAAGAGGAAAGGTGAGGATCAGGGAAAGTATCATGGAATGAAAGCACCAGAATTAAGCTTTAAAGGAGAAGGACTTCATTGAATGGAGACAGGATGGGGAGGTGAAGGCAATGTGTACAAAGGCAAATAAGAAGTACAGAATTAGAGAATGAGCTGCCCAACTTGACTAGAGTATCTGGTGGGAAAAAATAGGGTACTATGAAATAAGGCGGAAAAGGAAGTTGGAGCCACCTTGCACCGCTAATGGAAAGCTCTCTGAGGCTTCTGAGCAGTGAGTCACTGTCTGAATCGTGAGGATCACTTTGGCCGTGGTGTAAAGGATGGACCAGAGAATAGAGAGAATGGAGGTGGGAAAACTAACTAGGTAGTTATTGAAATTTTCCAAGTGAAAGTTGGTAAGTTACCTATTCCCCAACAGATAAATGGTCAAAGGATATGAATGAGCAATTTTCAAAGGAAAAACAAATTGGAGCTGCCAAAAATCTTATGAAAAAAAACAACACGGGAAAACAGGTACACTAGTGCACTGCTGGTGGAGGTGTGAATTGATCTAGCCATTCTGAAAAACAATATGGAACTATGCCTACAAAGTTACCAAACTCTGCATACCCCTTGGCCTAGTTATACCACTACTACCAATAATTATAACTAGCATTCATATAGTATTTTAAAGTTTGCAAAGTACTTTACAAATATTATCTCAGAAGGTAGGTGCTATTATCCTCATTTCACAGATGAAAAAACTGAGCCAGACAGAAGGTAAATGACTTGCCCAGAGTGGCAGAGAAGAAGTATCTAAGGCAAGATTGGACTCAGGTCTTCCTGACTCCAAGTCCAGTGCTCTAGCCACGGTGCCAGAATGTATAAAAATATTTACAGCAGCTCTTTTCACAATAATCAAAAACTGGAAACTAAAGCGTTGTCCTCCTATTGGGAAATTGGCTAGGCAAATTGTGATATATGAATGTAATGGAATATTATTGTGCCATAGGAAATGATGAAATGGACAATTTCAGAGGAAACTGGGAAGACCTTTATGAACTGATGCAGAGAAAACCAAACAGAATTAATATTTATAATAATAACAAAATTATGGAGAAAAACAACTTTGAAAGACTTTAGAACTCTGATCAATGTAATAACAAAGCTTAAGTACAAAAGTATGAAGGTGAAACACACCACTCTCCTCCTGACAGAGGTGATGAACTTATAATGCAGAAAGAGACATACATTTTAGGAAATAAGCTAACGTGAGAATTTGTTTTGTCAGATTATGTAGATATGTATTGGAGGATTTGTTTTAAGGTGCTTTTTTAATTGTTTAATGCGGGGAAAGGAGGTGGTTGTGGGAGGATAGGTTAATTTCTTAAAATCTTTGATACTTGAAATTTCTTTAAATTTAATTTAAAATATTTTTAAACAGATAATGTGTTATATCTTACTTTGTAAACATCCTGAGGGTCTTTGAGACTATTTACTGTCCTCTGTTCAGCAAGATTTCCAGGTGTTTAATTCAAAGGTAATCACCTAGATTCTAGGCCTTAGAGTAATTTTATAATATATAGACTGTTCTATCTTATGAGAGTTCTTAAGAATGTTGAGCTTGAGAATGCTCTCTATAGATACCTGTAATTACTCTAATTAATGTACCTGTGATAGAGCTGATCCTAAACACAATAATACTTTCTTATCCTTCAATATGACTCCTATGCATTCAAGGTACATATAAACTAGTTTTCAAGATAAAGTTTACTCACATAAAAAGGTAAACACACAAGATTATAAGGTAGTAAATAATTAAGTGCTTAGTTAGTACAAGGCAATAAATACAAGATAAGCTTAGAGGAGGGACAGGAGAAACAATCTGTTTCTGTCAGGATAGGCTAGTATCAGAGGGGAGGTAGGATTTGAAATGGGCAGAATTTGAAGGGTTAGGGAGATATAGTGTATTTCAAATGCAAGAAGGAACTAAGAGATCGAAGATGTAGAATTTGGAAAGCAAAGGACATACTTACTTGGTTTGGGATACCACGAATAGACTTGTTTGATGAGAGCAGCAGACTCATGGAAAAGAGCTAAGGCTGAGAAGGTAGGTTGGGGCTACAATATGCAGAGCTTTAAATTCCAGGAGAAGGAATTTGGACTTTATCCTAAAATCTTAAAGAGTAATTACAAGTTTTTGAACAGGAGATTGATACATCAAAAGTGCTGTTCTAATAAAATTAATATGACTTATAGAAAGACATGGAGAAAAATTGCACAGGATAAAAGGTAGTACTCATGAAAATGAGATAAAAGATATCTGACTGCCAAGAAAGGATAGACTGGAGAGGGCAGAGATTAGAGGCCAAGAAACAAGTTAGGAGTCTCAGTACATGAGAAGGGCTTGAAGACACAGTTTTAGGAACAGAATGAAAGGGATATGTGAGACAGACATGGAAAAAGGAAACAGCAGGATTTGGTGACTGATTGGATATAAGGAGAAGAGTCAAGGCTGACTAAGGTTTCTAAGCACTAGGAGCAGTGATTGCTAGACTTTGTGTAGTTTCCACACATAGTCATTTGACATCTTCCAAAAATGCTACCCGGCATGCATTTTCTAAATGAGACAGAACTCAAATAAATTTGCTTTTGAGAATTTGGGGGTACATTCTGAAATGTACATACACACGTTTAAACACATATGTATATTTATGTGGATATACATATATACTTATATATGTATATTTACATGTGTATACATACATATGGGTTTTTCCATACTTCTCAGTATTCATTATGTTTTCCATTTCTTACAGCATGGTGATATTCCAAGGCATTTATCTACCATAATTTGTTTAGCCATTGCCTAATAAGGGGATACCTGCTTTGTTTCTAGTTCTTTGCTACCACAAGTAGTGTTGCTATATTTTGGCGCATGTGGCTTTTTTCCCAATGACTTCCTTGAGTATTTGACATTTAATAACTTGGATGATGGTGTGCTCATCAAATCTGTAGATGACACAAAGTTGGGAGGGATAGCTAACATTTCTACAGATGACAGAGTTAGGATCCCTAAGGATCTTGAGAGGCTAAGCATTGGGGTGAATCTAGTAAGGTGAAATTTAATAAAGGTAAGTGTCAAATCTTGCACTTGGGTACAAGTATATGGGGGTATAGTTAGATAACACTTATTCAGAAAAGGATCTGAGGGTTTTGGTAGACTTCAAATTCACTGAGTCATCAGATGATATGACAGCCAAAAAAAGCTAAAGTGATCTTGGGCCACGTCAAGGGGAGCATAGCTTCTAGGAAGGGGGAAGTGATAGTCCTAATGCCCTCTTCAGACCTTATCTAGAGGTTTTGTGTTTAGTTTTGGATGCCATCGTTTACTATGAACATTGTTAAACAGGAGAATTTCCAGAGAAAGGGAATGAGGACTTTAGAGTCCATGCCTTTTGGATGAAGGAGCTGGGGATGTTTAGCCTAATGAGAAGATTCAGCTGTCTCCAAATATTTGAAGGTAGGTCATGTGAAAGAGGATTTGACTGGTTCTGGTTCTGGTTCTGGTTCCCATAGGAAGAATCAAGAGCAATGGGTAGAACTTACCAGGAGTCAAAGTCAGGCTTAATGTTAGGAAAAGCTTCCTAATAATTAGAGATATGCAAAAGCAGACTGTGCTGTCCCATGACCACCTGTCAGGTATACTATAATAAAGATTCCCTTTGTGTACAGAATGGACTAGCTGGCCACTTGAGATCCCCTGAACTATCAAATTCTGCTATTCTGTGATCGAGGTCCCAAGAATTAAGAGATATAATTATTTATAGATAGAGGAGTTCTCGCACCAAAGAAATCACATAGTAATATATTGACTATGACTTATAATCCTTGTCCTAATGAAGGGCTTCTTAACTTTTCTGGGGGGAGTGTAACGGATTCATTTTGCAGTCCAGCAAAGCCTATGAAGCATTTCTTTAAAAATGTTCTTAAATGCATAAAACAAAATACATAGAATTACCAAGGAAACTATAATTGGTTTGAAATTGAAATACAGTTATCAAATTTTTTTTTTTAAAGTTCAGATCCCAGGTTAAGAACTCTTGTCCCACAAAGTGATTGATCACATTGTTGATCATATAATCTGGAAAATGGGGTGGAGAGAAGCAGCACAACAGAGCTTCCTAACAAAGATCAAGACTTAATAGAGATCTGGCCTTGGAGTCAGAAGGACCTGAACTCAAAACCCGGCCTCAGACATTTGACACTTACCAGCTGTGTGACCCTGGGCAAGTCACTTAACCCCAATTGCCTCACCAAAAAGCAAAAAAACAAACAAAAAAGACCCAAAATCCTTGGGATTTGCTATTTCCTCAAGTAGAGGTTGCTTTTTTGTTGCCCCAAATCCATTCCTAGAGGAGAGACAGCATGGTTTCATGGAAAGAACACAAATGTCTAATCCATCCACCCAGCTGCCAAAGTAATATTTCTAAAGCACAGGTCTAATCATATCACATATCCAGTGGCTCCCTAATACTGCTGAGATCTAACACAAACTCCTCTGGTGGGCATTTAAACTCCTGCATCATTTAGCTCAATTATCTTCCCAGGCTGCTTATATATCACTCCCTATTACATACTCTACTGTCCAACCAAATTGGACTTCTTGCTATCACACATTCCATTTCCAATCTCCAAGTCTTCTCTTCATGCCTGGACTGTTTCTCCTCATCTCAGCCTCCTAAATTCCTTAGCTTCCTTCAAAGGTCAGCTCAAGCACCACCTCTAATGTTTTCTCCCCAACTCAAAAGAAACAGAGAAAGGAATTTGTAATTCTCATATTAATCAATATATGTGTAATGAATATACTAATAATTTAGTTTTCTCAAGAGCTTCCTCTCTGGCTCAAGAGTCAGAGTTCACAATGCAGTTTAAGTTAATTAATCAAAACTCTGACAATGCTCACAATCACTGGACCTTAAGTGAAGCAAATCAAAGATTGTAGAACCTGTTCCCATCACAGAACTCTGGTTCTGTACCTTAGGGAAGGTGGTCACAACTCCCAAAGACTTGACTCCAGAATTGTTGTATTGTGGGACTTAGGGGTTTCTCCTGGGAAACCACTAAATGATTGTTTGTAATTCACTTTCCCCCCTCCTTTTCTGGTTGTGATTTAAATATATAACCCTTGCTTTTACTTCAGCTGAGAGAACATTCCTCACTCTGAAACTGATTAACTAGTTGATTACTGGCACTGGTAGGTCTCTAGGCCTACTTTGTCGGGGCTCTGAGCATTCTCAGGTTAGAGACTGGCTCGGTAAAAATCCTGTTAACACCACTTACCTGTATACATATCATCCTCCAAATAAAATGTAAATTGATGAGGGGAGTTGTTTCATTTTTTTAAATAATTTTAAAAATAATTGTCATTGTACCTCCAGCTCTCAGAACCCTGGCACATATTAACATTTAATGTCTTCTAATTTATTGAAGCAGTGACCACAATACTGCAGACACGTTCTAACTAAAGCAGAGTACTCTGAGTCATCATTTCATTTCTGGAGGTTATAATTTTTTTTCAGGTGTGTGTATATGTATACATATACATATACATATATTTTTAAACTATTTGAGGAACTTTGAACATATGTATGCCTTACACAGTACTAATCAACAAAATGGAAAGTAAAAGATCATGTTCTAAGTACTCAACAAAATATTACTTATTCACCTTTATTTTGTAGGATGAGATCACTATATTTTGTTGAAGTGTTATCTTTTTTATATTTCTGATATCTTTTATTTTTATATTCTTTAGATGCCCTTCTATTTCCTTCTCCTCCACCCTCTGAGAGCTATCTCTGATAACAAAGAATTTTTTAAGAAAAAAAATTCAGCAAGGCATACATTGGGAAAAATCTGATGTTAAATGCAATTTTCCACATCCATGGACTATGTCCCTCCTTCTCTGCAAAGAAGAGTGTTTTTATATCTCTTCTTTTGGCAGATCTAAGCTTGTTCTTTCTAATTTCAGAATATTCTTTTTATTATTGTGTAATTGTTCTTCTATTTACACTATTGTAGACGTTAGGTATTTTCACATAAGACCTTCCATGTTTCTCCATATTCACATTTGTTGTTTTTCTAGAGCATGGAATGTCGTACTGCTCTAAGAAAACAACAAATAAGTGAAAAGATTTCTGGTTACTCATGCCTCACCCATACTGTACTTGAGAAACTACTGAGTTTGTTTAGTTTTTTTTTTTAATTCAGAGTAAACTACTGTATTTTTCCCTTTTCAGTTGTACCTTAAGTTCTGCCCAAATGCTCCAGCCCTTCAAGATCTTTTGGATCTTATCATTCAATGTGCTAGCTATTCTTTCCACCTGTATTATCAGCAAATTTGATAAATATGCCATCTATGTTTTTAAATACCAAATGGGTCATTCTTTTAAATACCAAATGGGTCATCAAGTCAGTCAGTGTATTTACTGAACACTTACAATGTGATGGGCATTGTGCAAAGATTAGGAGATAGCAAAGGAAGGCAAAAAGCTGTCTCTAGTCTCAAGCAGCTGTTTAATGGTAGCAACAATATGCAAACTACTATGTACTAACAAAATTACATGCAGGATAAATTGGGAGTAATGTCAGAGGTATGGCACTAAGATTAAGGAAGAAAACACTGGGAAGGGCTTCTTGTAGAAGGTGGACTTTATCTGGTACCTGAAGAAAGCCAGGGAAGCCAGAAGGAGGACACGCTGGAGGGCATTCCGAGCATGAGAGACGGCCTATGAAAACTCTCCAGCTGGAAGATTTCTTGTACTAGGGACACCACGGAGGGCTAGTTCGACTGCATCAATGCATACCTGGCAGGACGTAAGGTGTAGGAAGACTGGAAAGGTAGGAAGGGGCCAGGTTACGAAGGGCTTTGAAAGCCAAGTATTTGATCCTGGAGGTGATAGGGAGCCACTGGAGCTTATTTAATAGAGGGTGTCATGGTCACACCTGCATTTTAGAAAAATCACTTTCACAATTTAGTGAAATATGGATTGGGGTGGGAAGAGACTTGAGGCAAGCAGACCCCCCACTAGTAACCAGCAGGTTACTGCAATAGCAGGGCTGTGGCAGTGTCAGAGGAGGATATACCCCTTCTCATCACGAGACTGATAAAGGTAGAAAGAACAGAACTTGGCAAATGATCGGATTGGAGGTGTGAGAGAAAGGGTCTGGGATGACACCCTGGGTGCAAGCCTGGGTAAATGGGAGGTTGGCGGTAACCTCAATAGTAACAGGTAAATCAGGAAGACGGAGAGTTTGGAGGGAAAGATACCTGAGGCGCCCCCCTATTCTCCCTTCCTAGGTGACACTGAATCTCTCTGCACGCCTGGGTTTTCTTACATCAGGGGGACGAGTTCTTTCTAAATCCCTGCTGATTTAGAGCCAAAATTGCTGCTCTATACGCAGCGAGGGCACTACATAGAAGTGGGGCCGCAGCTTGCACTAGGACGTTGCACACCACCAACCTCTAAAGGAATTTTAGTCCCAGACACTAACCGCCACTAGGACCACATGGACTTCGGCCGGCAGCAACCCGCATAAGAGCGGGCAAAGAGGTTGGCGGAGTTACCTTGCCCACCGGGTGGAGTTGCTGCGCATGCGCACCCCCCTCCAGCCCCTTGAACCCCACCATCTGCCGCGGTTTGCCGGCGTCTCCGAAGGAACTGGGGAAGGGTTCAAGACGTTCTAACGTCCGAGCAAATTCTGCGGCGTATTCTGGGGAGAGTACGGTGGCTGTCGGCGGACAAAACTGCTCCACTATGCATTCTAAGCCAGGTGCATCGGTTGGGGTTTTTTTTTCTTCTTGGTCTGGGTGTTAACAGCCATAAAACGGTCGCCTCAAATAAGGCTACCATCCCACTAAATGTCAGCCGCTCCTCCCCAGCTTACCCACAGTTGTCTCCTAGTCCTGCCCAGACCTTTTCCCCGCCCCCTAACTAACGGCCTAGTCTGCCATGCTGCTCCGGGAGCTCAGGCGGCTCTTCCCCAGTTCTCTCAGCTACGCCAGGCCGGGATGCAGGGAAGCTAGTAAAGATGGGAAAACGTGACCGGGGAGGGGGAACCCCCGGGATAGTAATTCCCTAGGGTGCGGCAGCTGCGACCGATCTGCCTCTCTGATAAGGGTTGGAATCCGCCAGGCCTTCATCAGAGCTTCCCGCAGATGCTTGCTCGGAAGGCCCAAGGCGCTCCCGTAGGCCTCTCCCGGCTCTGCTCCACCTGAGGGCCTTGCACGGGGCATAGCTCCCGCCACATGGAGGGACCGGGATTCAATGACCGGGGTCGTGAGTTGCCCCGCTAACGGGCGCGGGGGCGCGTCCATCCGCTCGCTCTAAGGGGGGGAGAGGGAATGACCTGAAATTCGGAATGGGAGCCCAACAAAAGAGTTTCCCACATAGGACCGGCGCATTGGGGAGAAAAAAACGGCCTTAAATCAAGGTTATAGACAAGCCTCTCTGGGGCACCGCCCTCCTCTCAAGCCAAACATTTTAAATATGGTCTCCCCCATCAGCTTGCCCGAATGGGCTCGTCCGGCTGGGGGGCTGGAGGCTGGCGGGGAAATTTAAATCTAGTTGGCTACGGGACTGAGTGATCGACTTGCATCCCCGCGCGTGCCTTCTGTTTTCTCTCCGCAGTCATGCCCTGCTCCGAAGCGACCCCCGTCGCCGTCTCCCCCAGCAAGCGGGCCCGGCCTGCGCTGCACGAGGAGGAGGGCCCCGTGCGCCTCCGCTTCGCCCGCCTCTCGGAGCACGCCATGGCCCCCTCCAAGGGGTCGGCGCGGGCCGCCGGCTATGACCTGTACAGGTAGGTAGGTGGGAGGCTGGGTGTGACTGAGCGAGAGGGGCGTCTGCCCGCCCGCTCACCCCCTCGCGGGCACGAGACCAGAACCGGGGAAAGGACCTCGCAGCCAGCTAGACCCGCTCTCGTTTTGCAAATGAGGAAACTGAGACTCGGAGCGGGGGAGGCCACTTGTTTCAAAGCCACTCGGGGGTCGTGGATAGCAGAGGCTTCATTCAAACCCAAGTCCTCGGACTCCATCCTTCTTCTCCTTATACGCCCCCCACCCCCAACCCCCACATGGCGAGGCCCTCCCTGGCTCTCAACCCAGTTTCCTGTCCTCAAATTTTCGCGCCAATTCTGGGCGCTTAATTGTCGGCTGGGGTGTGTCCCTGCCCGCTAGTTAGAGGCAGTGTCCCAGAAGTCTTAGTGCCGTGTTAAGCCATTAAAGCTTAAAATTTAATATTAATAGCTTAAAATGATTAAGCTGTGAAAGCTTGCAAGGGCAGTAAGACTTTTTGGACACCCTGGTATTATAGACTCACCAACTAGTAACGATAATAATAATAACAATAATCGTGGTAGCTAATATTTATATAGCACACAGAATGTGAAGCGATTTACAATTATCTCGTTTGTTCCTCACAACAATCCTGTTATCCTTCTTTTACAAAATGAGGAAACTGAGACAAACAGCTTAAGTGATTTGCCTAGGGTCACACAGAGGCAGAATTTGAACTCGGGTTTTCCTGACTCTTCACCCTGTCACTTCGATGCCTCTGGAAAAAAATCATCTTAGTCTCCCCTGGCCTTCCCTCTTCCCATTCTATGGATAAGGAGAGGTGAGGCTACTTGCCCAGAGTCAAGAAACTTGAGGCAACGCCGTTGTTAAAGTGGAAGGTCTCGTGTTTGTAAATATGAGGAGATTTAACATGCTGGCTGAAATGACAAAAATTAAAACTTTTTTTTTAATGCAATGTAGATCCTGCAGCTGTGTTACTTTAGGCAAGTCACTTAACCTCAAAGGGCCTGGGAAGTTTCCTGAGGGGATTTTTATTTATATTATATATATATAAAACACTGTTCCTATTCCTAAGGAAAATTAAGTTTTGTTAAGCTATTCTCTGAACTTGACCTCTTTTTCCATGCATTTAGGGAGCTCTCTCCCACGTCCTGAGTGAACTCTTCATCCATACCTATTCAGTCTTCTTTAAGGCTCATCTCAGGTGCCACCTCCTTTACAAAACCTTTCTATGTTCTTTTCAGTTAGCCTTTTAATTTTCTTAGAGCACTTTCTTACCCTTATCACATTTTACCTCCTATTAGTCTTATTTGTGTACTTATATCTCCTCTGGTAGACATAAACTCTTAGAGGGCAGGCAGTATAATTTTTTTTTTCATTGGATCCCATGCTGCCTTATACTGGCAGCACTTAATGAACATTTTTTCAATTGAACGGAAAAAGAGTGTCCGAAATACTAAGACAAGAGAGATGTACTCAGGATAATCCTAAGTACTCCTAAAATGACCTGTGGCAAAACCGTTTTTTCAGAGAATGCTTAAACTCCATAAAACATCTTAGATAGATTCATTGTAGTTAAACTCTGTCCAACTAATCCTAACATTACAGTTAATTGAAACTTTATTTAAAAAAAAAAAAAAAGGCAAAGGAAAGGCTAAAATTGGGGATCCAGAATTCATCTTTAGACCACACATTAATGCTTTTATTTGGAAGATAGCTTAGAACAGTTCAAAGCACTTCCACCACTGTAGATCGAAATCCGCTTTACAACTTAATAATAGATGGTCTTTAAGAGTTGCCATCTGAAACTTTCATCACCTTGTAGCCAGATCTCCTATTGAGCCTCTCTGAAATTAGCTACACTCACCCTCAGCACAGGTGACCCAAACCGTGGCCAAAACTTCTCCAGCTTTGGAGGATCTGCTGGAGTTTGACTTTAGTCTATAAGAACCCGGGGTCACTTCTATGACCCAGTGAAACATCAGAGTAGGACCTCAGTGCAGGTTTTTACTTGGCTTTAGTACAGGTAGAGGTATAGAATTGTAATCCTTGAGTAGCCTTATAGTGTTCTTCAGAAAAGAAAGGAGGGAAAAAATCTATGAATCTTGGAGCTCTTTGAGATGAACCTTAGTGTAATCACCTTTTAATAGCTGAGCTAAGAAAGCAGTGAAGTGATTTGCCTAAGATCACAAGGTGGGTCACTGTAGCAATCTACCTATCCAGGGCCATTAAATATGCAGTAGTTTAACTAGTGAATACACTGTAATTTACTCCTGGCCTACTATTAGGGTCAAGCTATTTCCAAAGCTTAGCATAACAAAGCATTAGCCCTTTTTCCTACTCTTGGTCTCTTCTTTCTTGACTCATCACTTTCTCAGCCTATCCCCATCTTTCTTCCCTTTATTTTCATCCCAGTGAAATAAGGTGCCTTTCCCAGGCCTACCCTCTCTAATCTGTTCTCTTGATCTTCATACACCATCACCTTCCCAGTATATGGTATGTTGTAGAATTAAGTCATCTCAAACTGTCAGCAAAAGGACTAGGAAACATTGTTATGAGATAGTGATACCTACCCTTAGGCTTCATGGGAATTTTGTGTAGATAAATTTTAAATTAGTGATTTGTACATTTCTTTAGAAGAATAAATATAGAAATCTAAGTTGGTATAGGAACTAATAAGAAAATCCATTGTTCAACTTAAACATTTCTGATAATCTAATACTTTGTTAACAGAAAATTTAAATTGCAAAAATCCATTTTATAATTTACTTTATTTTGCTTGGTAATTTCTATAGTGCCTATGATTATACAATACCAGCCATGGAGAAAGCCCTTGTGAAAACAGACATTCAGATTTCTCTCCCTCCTGGGTGTTATGGTAGAGTTGGTAAGTGACTAAGTGACTTAGTAGCTTACCTTACTTTGTGTTTGAAATAAATAGGAACTTATTCTTCATTTTCATTTTATCATATGATTATGCATATTTGGAAAGTTGAGGGAAATTATTCAACATGATTTCTAATCCAGGATAGATTAGATAAAAGACACAACAGATGCAACCCATTTGTAAGTTTCCTGTAGCCTGGTATCCCTCACATCTCCCTTTGCTTTTACTGTGGAAGTTTGGTGAGGCACTTTTGCCATTAATTGCTGGCATATTCCCCGGGAAATACTACAATGGTTGAAGCTAGAAAATTATATGCACTATACTTATGTAGGGGGAGCAAAATTTCAGTGTTGCATTATATTCCCACCTCTTTGCTATATTCCACAGGTTAGGAAAGGTATACTGTTAACTAGAGTAAATATCCAACTTCATTAACAATTGGAATAATTACAAGTATTAGAATATTTTTGCAGTATATAGGAGAAGTTAAGAAAAAATCTTCTAAAAATCTTTTAATGTCATAGATGACCCTAGTAATCTTAATGTCATCAAGAAAGGAGCTTTACCCAAGTGAATGCAGGAACACAACCTTTGGCTATTGGTTCATGAACCTAATTCAAGACATTAACTGGTTAATAAAACCCCAAATGATTCAGGGTTTTTGCTCTCCCTAGAATTCTCACTTTTGACAATTAAAATTCCCTGTTTCACTCCTGGTGATTTCTCTAATATTTCAGAATATTAGAATTTTTTTTTCAAAATGGGTATTTTCTTTCTGCCCCAAATGACAGGACGACTTGAGTGTGCCTGTCTCCATGTACAGTACAGTACAAGAAGCATCTTTAAATAATGTTGTTTTCCAATAAGGTTTTATTATAAAACAGCCTCAGAAATAACACTTCCAAAAGCCATTATAAACTCTAGAAAATATCTCTTCATCATCAACCTTTTCTCTCAGTAGCTACACCTTTTAGAGGAGGTGATATCAAAACTTATTCAAGTGGAGAGAAAGTCAGGTAGTCCTGGCTGGTGAAAATCAAGAACTGTTGGAAAGACAAAGCTCACTTCTCAAAGTAAAATCACCTGGGCCTTATATGCCACCAAGTATGCTTATGTGATAAAAACAGTTAACTGGACAAAATAAGAGGAGAGAACAAAACCCCTACTGCTTCTCTCCTTGAGTGGATGACCTTAGAACCCTCAAGAGAAACAGGTATACCCCAGTATCACAATATTAATTCATTTAATGTAGTGACTGCAAACAAATAAATTCTAATTTTGAGGAAATTTGTTTTATATGAAATTTATATGTAACACTTGTGATTATTAATTAGATGGTGAAATCTCAAATCAACTAGAACTCTTAAGAAGATATTCATCTTGATTAAATGAATTTTAGGTTAACCAGGTTTCATTTCTTATAAATTTTTCTAAATGTCTACTTTCCCCATCTTAGTAAGTGTAGTGAATACAAATTGTCATCACATTATTATGATGAAATTAAAGTTACTCTAAATTTAGAAAGCATGGGAAATAAAGTTGAGTCAAAAGTGGTGAGATTTACAAGTAAGGCTAGATTGTGTCAAAACTTTCAATGTATTTTTTTGTTTGTTTGTTTTTGTTAAGCTCCACGTTCTGGCTTGGCTGCAAAACATTTCATAGATGTGGGAGGTAAGATGTTTACTTATTATTTCAGTCTTACATTTGTAAAAAAATTTTCTTCCCTAAAAAAGTGAAATTCAAATGGTAGCTTATGTTTTGAATCCTATTAGAAGATAAAATGAATTGTTATTTTGTGCATTATAATTCATGAACATGCCATCCAAATTTAATGAGTTCCTATTAAAGGAATGGGCAACAACAATTCATGTTTTTATGTACTGTTTAGTCTTACCATAAAAAATGAAATATTTCACTAGTAGGTGAAGTTGCCCATGTAAAAATTTCTGAGTCTTATATCATTATGTACCTTATATTATTGGGGGACGCCAACTTTGGCTGTTCGATCCTCTGCTCCCAAAACAAACAGACTAAAAAAGTAGGAAAAGAAGGAATTACCAAAACCTTTCTAGAGAGATCTGTTTCTGTGGGTCAGCATGGTTAAGGTTCTGATTGGGGAAAAGGAACCAAGGATGACAGTGATTGCATTCCCACTTTGAAAACCTCAAAGGTAACGTATGTATACATATAGACTCAGAGATGCATATTCTCAGAGTAATAAATGTGCACAATCCTGTATAAAGCTATACCAAGAACTGTGCATATATCTATAAACCAGCAAGCATTTATGAACAACACCTGTATACTAGGCACTAGGGGCAAAATAATAAGAAGTGAGACAGTCTCTGTCCTCAAAGAACTTACATTCTATTGGAGAAAACACTGCGTACACAGAAGCAAATACATTTAACCCAAATCTGATAACCTAACAGGTTAGTCCACACACCTCGTTATTATGTTTGATTCTGGGTGCCATATTTAAAAACAGACATCTACAGACTAGTGTGTCCATGAAAGAATGGCTGGACTGGCTGTGAGTCTGAAAATGTGTCATGTAAGGAGTGGATAAGGAATTCAAGGATACTCAACCTGAAGAGAAGACTCCTTAGAAGAAATATCTTCACCTCTTTGAAGGCCATCATGAGGGCACTATTTGGGAAGAGTAACAAAAGAGGACCCAAAAAGGTCAATAGAGAGCAAGAAACTGCTTTCCCCACTTCTCAGTGTTCTCCAGATGCCTTTTGACCAGACTTCGGTCACATCATTGTGGGAAGTTCATATGGATAACTCTTGTGACCATTGCAGATCCAGCATCTGCTCTGCCACCTAACAGTCTTAGGTGCCTGGACACTAAGGGGTTAAGTGACCTGCTTGGAACTCTATCACCATTATGTGGCACAGGAGGGACTTGAATCCAGATTTTCCTGACTCCTGGCCTCCTCCCTACTAAACTTCTGTCTAACATCTTGTTTTTTCACATAGTAACAAGCATTTACTATGTGCCACACACTGTCCTAAATGCTAGGAATGAAAAAACAGAAAGTCCCTGCCCTTGAGGAACTTACATTCTAATGGGAGAAAACAGTTTTAAAAGGAAGCTGAGAAGGGTGTGGGACATAAGGAGGAAGGAAAGTACCCTTGCAGGGGGCATGGTAGAGAAAATCTGGAAAATAGAGGCCACAGAAGAATGAAGATATTGCCTGCCTGGGCATTTTCCTTAAACTAGATGTTCTGGGAATAATTGGCCAATCAGAGGAGGGGGCTGCAGGGTGTACTTCCGATGTCAGAAGACTGCTGTGGCACAGTAAAGAAAGTCCAAAGAGTCAGAAGTAGAGCCCATTTGTAATTCTTACTAGGGAAAAGTGATTTCATCCTCAGTCATCTGGAACCAAAATTGAATATTAAATTAATCTTAATTCTGATGGCTCTTAGTGTTTTCATTTACGTTACCATGATCATTGTGTATATTCACTTGGTTCAGCTTTCTTTACTCTGTATCAGTTTATATAAGTCTTCAAAGGAGACTCACACCCAACCCCTTCTCTTATGCTTGAGAACTGCATTGTACACATTACATATTGATGTCCCCTCGAGCACCCTGGCTCCTAGTATATCAGCATCATATCTCATGACCTTCACCTCAACTGTATGGCCAGTTGGCCTTACCTTGCTCTTACAATCCACGAGGGTTCTACTTCCATGAACCAGAACTCTGGAATTCATCTATCTATGGACTATCACCTCCTCTCCTTTCCCTTCCTCTCTGCTAAATCTATTTTTTTATTTTCTTTTTTTATTGCAAATTTAGCAGTCAACAGCAAACACAAACATTGCAGTATACAAACAACAAGAAAAAATAACTGAGACTTCTGATATATATTTTTAATAAAATTTAACAAGCTAGGGACAGAATTGCTCTATTTGTGATCCCTTCTGTATTGTTAGGAGGAGGGGGTGGGGTATACATGCATTTAAAAAATATTTTACTGATGATCTTTTTTTTAGCTCCAAAATTAGACACTTCTCTGACCTCCTACCCAAAAAAAGAGGTTCTCTCTTGTAACAAATATGTATAGTCAAATAAGAAAAATATCAACATAGTTCTTGGTATATTGTGGGCTGCAGTTTGGAAACTCCTGATGACTTTTTAGCTCTTAACCAAGATTAGGCTTCTGGCTTCTGAAGGATGATTTTTAATTTTTTTTTAGATTTTAATTGTGTTTGGCTTTGTTTTCTTGAAAGGTCCCCTTGCTGATAATCTTGCTCTCCTTTATTTAAATGTTTTGTTAAAGAGTTAGTATGAAACAGATAAATACAGCCAAATAAAGTGAAGTAAGGTGTCGTACAATACCATGCCCTAGAGTCCTACAAATAAAAGTGTCCACCTGACCAGTGGCCCTGCTTCCTGCTTAGTGCCTATAGCCGTCATTCAAGGGAGCAGTCCTTGTGGGTAAGGGACTGGTCATCCCCACGAAGTGCACCCACTGCACAGGCAGGCAAGCCTTACCTGAAGCAGTAAGGCAGCCTGAGGAAGGGATAAGAGATTTGTGCCTGTTGAGACACACCATTGCAACCTCCTCCCTTCATCTGGAGACAGCCCTTGGATCCTGAGCCCAAGGGACCCAGAAATAGCACCATTCTACTGGTGCTGCATCCAGTCCAGCCCTGAAGCCTTTATCCAGGGAATCGACCCTTACAGAGATATAACCTGGAAGCTGCTTCTGCAGTGACAATTTCTGGCACTGTCAAATGGTTCAACATCACAAATAGGATTTTATCAGTGGAAATGACAGGAAAGAAGATGCATTTCCATCTGGTGCTATACCCTAAGGACCATGAGGCCTTCCTATCTAACTTGCAGCTGAAGCATCCTATAGTTGTTTCCAAAGTGTTCTGAATGTACGTGCTTAATAAATGTTCTTGCCCCTATCTTTTTAAACTGATTTTTTTTGGTACACCACTTTCTAGCCAAACTTGCCTGTTCTTGTATGTGATATCCCATCGCTTACATCTGTGCTTTTGCTCAAGCTGCCCCCTCCTCTGCCAAATCCCCTGAGAATGTACAGAAAGACATGATTTTGCCTGTCTGCAAAATATTCCTTTGGATCTGGCTTCTGTCCTTTCGTAGCTCAACCTAGCTGATAAAGTGACATTTCTCATGATGTCACTAGGTGGTGGTGTGGGATAATACTTGGATCTAGCAGCAGCTCTGCTGCCTCTTATTTCATAGCTTTTCAGATCTGGAAGGAACATGAATGATCATCAGTCCTACCTCATTTTTACGTAAGAAGGCTCTGAGGCCCAGAAAGTTTAAGTCACACTTACATGTGACTTCATTAAAGTCACATGTAAGGAAGCTGGAACTCATAGCCGTGTCCTCAGACTTGTACTGTCATGCTCTTCCCCTGTACCGTGCTGAGCTCTTTAATATTGTGACTTACAGTTTAAAGATCCTGTACTTTACATAATATTTTTCCAGACATGGTTTTTTAACATTTTGTTGTGGTTGTAGTCCTGGTAATTTAAGACTGGCCTAGGTATATATTCTGTATTTGAAAACAAATTTATGTTGAAATTTGAATATTTTTCTCATAACAGTTATTTGCTGTGCTTAAAACAAAGACCCAAAAAGCACTGGACCAAAAGAAATGGAAAACTAGCCCAATAGTTGGTATATGTTGTTCATAAAATTGTGGTGTGTTCTTGGATCTGTTGTAACTTAAAAATGTCTCGTAGGCACAGGTTTATCATAGCTGGCAAAACATTTTATTTCCTAAGAAGGATGTTGTTAGAATCCCAGGCTGTAAATAAGGGTCAGAGGAAAAAGTTGAGTATGCAGGATTCTGTTCAGAATGCACATCTGGTAGGTGTGGATGGTTTTAACTGAAATAGGTTTCCAACAAATGACATGCCAAAGCCTTGACACAGTCAAACTTTGCCTGAAGTCAGTTATTCAGTCTGCCAGTTCCAATGCATGATTTTTCCAATGATAACTTCAAGACACATTTTGCTTTCTCATGAAGAGAAAGAAATGTCCTTGTGCTTACATAGGAAATTATGTTCCCATGTTTTTCTTGAATGGTCTATTCTATGTTAGGTGTAAAATGAATCCTAAATTTCTGAAATTTGTAGAAGTTTATTTGCTAATAAAGTATATGTAAAGGCCTTTATTTTCTTGTATTTCAATTGTCTTTAAGCTTTTCTCATCCATAGTTTTTGTAGCTTTTAAAATACATCTTGAAATTCATTAATAGCTTTTCTTTCACAAGTTTATACCTTAAACAGTGCTTCTTAAACTGTCTGACCCACAGTTTAAGAGCTGAAGGGGTCAAAAGTGGAAAAAGTTTAAGAAGCTCTGCTAGGACATCTGAACCATGTACCAGTACTTCTGGGTAAACATCTGACCACTGAAATAGAATACAGTGATACCCAGTCATATTGGTGAGCCAAGCAAAGCTACTTTAAAGATACCAGAAAAGACCTCCCCCAACTTGGCAAATTTAGCTTTACCTAAATCATTCTAGACAGGTGGATATTGATTCCATTCTAAAAAATCTCCAGGGAAAGAAATTCCACAACCTTCTCTACTAATTTGTTGCAGTGTTTAACAACATATAACACTGAATAATTTATTCCTTAAATCTAATCTAAATCCCTATTTAAGCCTAAAACCATTTCTACTTAGGTATTCAGAGTTAAGATGGAGAACAGCTGGTCCCACCTTTCATAGAATAACTGTCTTCAAGGATATGAAGGATTAAGTCAACCTCCTTCAACAGGATGTGGGAAAAGAAAACATGATTCAGCATTATGTGACCTGGCCCACTTTTTGTTACTGTTAAATTGAGAAAAGTTTACAACTTCTCCCTATATTCAGAAGTAGAATTCCTGCAATACTTGGTTCAGGCATCCCAATTTTATGCTTACCTTTGTCCGCCATTTTGTTGAAATATAGCTGTGCTTAACCTATGTAAATAGGTTACTCTGTAAATACCGCACTAGAAAAATTCTGAGGTAATTACACACTTTTTAAATGAAATCTCTGGGGACATTTTGAAAGGCAAATTTTTTCAGTGAATTACTGAAAGGTTAAAATGCATTTGTGCAGGACTCCAATTTTATTTGATCTCACTGAAAAATTAAATTTTTTGAGTACTCAGTATTGGAAGTACTCAGAAGTAGACTGAGTAATCCTCATTCTTCTTTTCTTTCTCACCCCATTTTCTTAATTTGATATAATTATAGACTTAAAATGAGGAATGAGGAATTGTCCTTGTCCAAAAAAGTCAGTAGCAAGTTTGTAGCAGATATTCAAATAACTCTAACTTCACCATCTGTCCAAGAATATTCTTGCCAGCCTATATGCATGGAACTTTTCTTTAAGGATTCTAGGGGGAAAAAAGGAGAAATAGGGGATGGGTCACAGGTGAAGACAATACACCGTCAGCTCTGCTGTAAGGCTTTGAAACCAAAACACACAATTTTCTTTTAGTCCTCAAGAAAAGTGGGAGCCAGATTGGAAAGAGGAGGCAACCCAGCTCAAGCTAACATATATTATTCAAAGGTTCTGCCATCTATTTTCAACGGAGTGGAAGTAGGAAAGAGTTGATTTGTGTAATTGGGTGAAAAAACTGGATAGTTTTCCAGGTGCTTCTGAGCTAGACCTCTACATTTTTGTTTGAAATATTGTAAATTTCTAGAATATTATACAGATCCATATTCATTTTTTAAGTATAGAAATATTTTCGAGCCATTCGTGGATCATCTTTATGTTATTTGTGATTTCTTAAACATAGGGAACTATTTTCACCAACATTGATCAAATTCTATCTGTAATTTAGTAGATAAATCTTAGGGAGTTGCCTGAAACATATAAAGGTTTAATGACTTTCCCCAGGTCTTGTAGTTAGTAAATGTAAGAGGCCAAATATTAACCCAGGTTTCCTGAGCTCTGAAGTTCAGAACTCAATCCACTATTTTAGGCTGCTTCTAGAGTTTTTCATACTACTATTATACTTCATTAGTATGGATAATTAAGGGTAGATGGCAATAACTACCAAAGACTTTGTGTTTCATTAATTTAATATGTCTTCCTATAGCTGGTGTCATAGATGAAGATTACAGAGGAAATGTTGGTGTTGTACTATTTAACTTTGGCAAAGAAACATTTGAAGGTAAGCTAATAATGTAATTTACTACAATTGCTAAACTTGTGTTTTTCCGAACTGCATATTTATAATAACTGTCTTTTTATTTAAAGTGAAAAAAGGTGACCGGATTGCACAGCTAATTTGTGAACGGGTTTTTTATCCAGAACTTGAAGAAGTCCAAGTAAGTAATTATAATGAAACCATTGGGGAGAGCCATTCTGGAAACTGCTTCTGCAGAGAAAATTTCTGGCACTGTCAAATGGTTCAACATCACAAATATGATTTTATCAGTATTAGTATGCTTTGTTAGTATGCTGTTAGTACATAGAAGATAGAGCTACTTTTTAAAGAAGACAGTGAGTAAATCACATAATTCTTTTAACAGAGAAGTGTAGTTCTGTGTATAAATCCTTATATAGAACAAATAAAATTATTTTCCATTAGATTGGCAATCCTAACAATAAATGACAAATTAGAAGTAAAATAAAGTTTTAAGATTTAGTAAATGCTAAAATGAAGGTCTCTTCCTTTAACCTGCTAGAAGATGGCAGAGTGGAATAATGCAAAGAATGTTGGAGTTTGGGACAAATGACCTGGATTTGCTTCCTACTACTCTGAGGTTACTTCTCTCTGGCTCTCAGATTTCTCGTCTGCAAAATGGGGTCAGAAAGAGGTTTAGACAAGATGTTCTCCAGGGTCCCTTCTAGCTGTGTATTCAGTGATTTTAAAATAAACTTTAAAAGGAATTCTTTAAATCTCCGTAAGGAGATCTTTGCTATATAGCTTTCATATTAACTTTTCCTTGGAAGCTAATTTTTAATTTTCTAATTCATTAAAGCCTTAATATACTTTTGAATAAACTTTTAGAAAATACTTGTATTTACTGTGGCTAAATCATGCATCTATGTTTTACCATTTTTTTCCTTCTGTTTTCTGTCATCTCCCGTAAGAAAGATATGCTGATGCCAAAAAAAAAAAAAGAAAGAAAGAAAGATATGCTGATCATAAGGCAAGAGTTTGTGGAGAAAAGACACTTTAAAATTTAGGAGTCTGGGAGAAAAGAGATTTTGACATTAACTTACTACTTGACACTTTTTTCTTTTTCAGGGCTTAGATGACACTGAACGTGGAGCAGGAGGTTTTGGTTCAACTGGTCAGAACTAAAATTATATAAAGAGTAGATAGAGCAGCTTTCCCCCAAAACAGTTAATAAAAGGAATTTCACTGATGGTGTGTATCTGTGTTTTTATTTAATTTCAATTTTTTTGGTTACATTTTAAGTTCCAAACTGCCTTCCTCCTTCCCTTCTCACCCTAGACTAGAGAAGGCCACCATTTGACACAGATTTATAAACATATGTAAAACCATACTATGCATATTTCTATTTTTTGCTTCTTTCTCTGGGGGTGGATAGCATCTTCATAGGTCCTTTATAGTTGCTTTGAGTATTTATAGTATTCAGCATAACTTGGTTGTTCACAATTATTCTTTGAACACTATTGCTGTTACTATATACAATGTTCTGATTAGAAGAACTGATAAATAGAAGTATATACAGAATGATTATGTGTGTTTATGTGTTTCTAATGGCAGTCATCTCTAGGGCAGGGTGGTAGGGGGGGAGAGAAGAAAAAAGAAAAAAATTAAGTGATAATTTTATTATATATTTAAAAGGAATAGCAAGTTGTATATAATAGATTTGCAGTTTCCTGTGCAGTCATCTTTTTTAAAAATTATATCGTTATGGAAATGCTTGTTTTATTCCATAAATTAAAAATAAAATAAAAATTTTTAAAAGGACTCTTTTTACACTCTTAAAATTATTGATTGCTTCCTGAACTTTTTATTTGTGTGGGTTATATCTAGTGGTATTTATCACATTAGAAATTAAAACATCTTAGTATTATTATGAAACTAATTTTGATTTTGAGGACCCCTTGAAAGGGTCTCAGGGACCCTCAAGTGTCCCTGGACCGTACTTCAAGAAACACTGTTCTACATAAACTGGCCTGCTAGCTGTTCCCTGAACTTGACCTTCTGTCTCCCACCTGTACATTTGCACAGGCAGTCCTTCATGCCTGAAATGCCTCCTTCCTGTAGCCTCTTAGAATCAATAGTCTGCTTTTATATTCAAGTCAGGGGCCACAACATCCACGAAGCTTTTCTTGATCCTCAATTTTTAGTGTGTTCTCTCTCTTTAAATTGCACTTCAAATTGTGCTGACTTAACCACCCATGAATGTAAGCTCTTTGAGGACAAGGACAGATTTTTATTTTTATCTAAATCCAAGGGCAAACGTCATACATAAAGGAAAAAAGTTAGAGGCTTCTTCAGTAAGATCAGGGTTAAAACAAGCTTGCTTATTATCCCTACTACTAACTGATAATAGTGCTAGAAATGCTATCTGTAGCAATAACAAAAGATAAAAATGTGGTAAAAAACAGGCAAAGAAATTATGAAGTTAACCATCTTGTAGATGATATGATGGTGTATTTAGAAAACTCTAAAGTCAACTAAAATTAATTTAAATGATTAATAACTTAAGCAATATTGCGGGATATAAGATAAATCCACATAAAGTATCAGCATTCTTATAAAACCCAATAAACCAATACAGCCCAGCAAGAGGACCTAGAAAGAGAAATTCCTTTCAAAATAACTACAGAAATTATTGAGGCAGTTAGGTGACTCAGTGGATAGAGCTCTGGGCCTGTAGTCAGGAAAACCTGAGTTCAAATCCAGCCTCAGAGTCTACTGGAGAAGGAAATGGCAAACCACTCCAATATTTTAACAAGAAAACCTTATAAACGGTATAGTGGACATGACCAAGCAACTGAACAACAACAAAAGTGGGACAGGTAGGTGGCTTAGTAGATAGAGCACTTAGCTGAAGTCAGGAAGACCTGAGTTCAAATATGAGCTCAGACAATAGCTGTGTGACTCTGGGTAAGTCACTTAACCCCATTGCCTAGCAAAAAGAAAGTCACTGAACTATGCATACTCTTTGACCCAGCTATGCAACTATCAGGCCCATACCTCAAAGACGTATTCAAAAGAAAGAGGAAAAGGACTTAATTGTACAAAAAATAATTATAGCACTTCTTTTTATAGTATCAAAGAACTGCAAATTAAGGGAGTACCCCTCAAGTGGGGAAATAGTTAAACAAATTGTGGCATGTGAATGCAATGAAATGTAGATGGTGAAAAAATGGTTGCAGAGAAACCTTGTATGACCCACACGAATTTGTACATACTGAAGTAAGAAGAACCAGGAAGACAATTTGTAGACAACATTGAAAAGAAAAACAACTTTGAAAAATCTGAGAACTTTGATTAATGTGATCACCAACCATGATTCCAGAGAACCAGCGATGAAGCATACCACCCACCTCTTGAGAGAATGATGATGGCATTAAGATGGCAAATAAGACATATATTTTTGAACTTAGCCTGCGTAGGAATTTATTTTGTTTGACTATGTATATTTATTACTTTTGTCCTCTCCAGAGATCAGGGGATAGAAGTAGAATAGAAGAAAAAAAGAAAGGGTCATTGAAGTATCTTTTTTTTCTTTAATGGAGAAAACAGAAAAGAAGGCCATAATGAAGGCCATATAAGCAAGGTAGCTTTGAAAATTATAATTATATATACATTGTTATTATGTTACATTTTATATTACATTATAATATATTGTGTTATATTGTATCATGCTTTTACATATTATGTTATAATATTCTGAAAAAGAAAAGCAACTGTATGAAACAGACACCAGCAATTTCATGTACAATCCTCTCTGTGTTTACTTAGGTATATTCAGATGACCATCCTGTTTGGCATTTGTTAAATTCAAAATAAAAATTAAAATTAATTTTAAAAAATAAAAACAAAGTTCTTTCTTTTTAGCAACTCTAGGAGGTAGTGCGTTATGTCCCCGTTTTATATATTGGGAAATCAAGGCTTAGTGAAATTAGGTGACCTGTCTATAGTCACATAGCTAATACGGGTCTAAACAGGTCTTAAACTCAGGTCATCTGATTCAAAATTCAACTCACTTTCCATCATGGACCAGTTGCTTTTCTGAAGAAAAAGATGTTCTAGGCAACTGATAGCCTTTCATAAATCATTTCATTTCCTGCCTAGCTGTATTCATCTGACTTCTTCATCACATCTTACCAGGTACCTTCCCTTCTCCTTTCCCACCTCCCACCCCCTCCTTACCCTGTTTCACCTTCCTTTTGTGTGTCTTACTCCATTAGATTGAAGGGCAGCTAGAAGGTGCAGGGGATAGAACACTGTCCTTAGTGGCACAGTGGATAGAGCCCTGGGCCTGGAACTAGAAAGACTTATCTTCATGAGTTCAAATTGGGCCTCAGACACTTAGACTTACTAGCTGTGTGACCCTGGGCAAGTCACTTAACTCTGTTTTCCTCAGTTCCTCCTCTGTAAAATGAAGTGGAGAAGGAAATGACTAAACCACTCCATTATCTCTGTCAAGAAAACCCCAAATGGGGTCACAAAGAGTCAGACATGCCTGAAAAATGACTTATCTCCATTAGATTGAGGGCAGGTGCTCTCTTTTTCGTATTTGTAACCCTAGTGCTTAGCACAGCGCCTGACACTTAGTAGGCACTTACTACCTTGATAGTTAGTGGCACTGTGGATAGAGAGCTGGACCTGGAATCAAGAAGACCTGATTTCAAGTCCACTTGTGTGACCCTGGGCAAATCATTCACTTGTTTGCCTCAGTTTCTTCAAATGCATAATGGAGGTAATAATAGCACCTACCTCACAGGGTTGTTGTGAGGATCAAATGAAACACTTGTAAAGCTCTTAGTACAATGCCTGCCACATCGTAGGCACTACAGACATGCTTACTCCCTTCCCCCTCTCCCCTAAATGTTTCTTGACTGCCTGACTAAATAGAAGCAATCAAGAACCTCAAAGTTTAATAAGCCACTCAAGATGGCAGTGGACCAGGATATTGATGGTCCCATAATTCCTCTTACTCCATTTTGGAGAGAAAATATCAATATGATAATAACAACCAATATTTATGTAGCACTTTGAAGTTTACAAAACAAATACATAACCTCATTTGAGGCTCATAACAACCCTATGAAATAAGTGCTATCAGTATTATCACCCATTTACTGGTGAGGAAACTGAGGCTCAAAGACAGCATGGTCAAACAACTTGTGCCAGAGGCAGAATTTGAGTCCAGCTCTTACTGCAAGGAAGGTATTCATCCACAACACCAAGCATTCTCTCAATAAACATGGTGGAGTTTTTTGGTTTTGTTTTTGTGTTTTTGGCAGGAGCATCTAGGTCTGTAAATCCACTGTTGTAAGGAGCTGAGCTCCCCCAGTAAGGAAACTCCCTCTTCTGATGGAGATCAACAACTTTCCTATATTATAATTTTAGAGGGTTGACTTGGGGGTAATGAAAGAGACATGGGTAGGTGGGTGGGGAGTGTCACAGCCTTTATGTGTCAGAATCAGGGTTGAACCCATCATCCTGACTCCCAAGCTGGATGTTTATTCACTGAATCAAGCTGCCTCTCTAAAGATATAGTATGATAATAAAAAAGTACTCACCAGTTTATCATGACAGGTCGTCATTTGTGGGCAGGGACCCTGTCTTAATTATCACTTCATCCCCCCTAGGCCCTGGGGGAGATGCAGTGATAATTAAGACATATACATATATATACAGACACACACATAAGTAGCAGGTACTTAATACATGGTTGTTGAATGAATTTAAAGAAGATTTTGTGATCTAAATTGTCTCTTTCATCTTCTGTTAAGAGACAACAGCTCCTCATACACTAAATGTTTAGTCCAGGATAAATACCTTTGTTTGAATTACTATATAGATTGGAATAGAGAGTGACTTTTTCTCTGCCCAATTACTGGGCATTACTCATCTTGCGGGGCAGCTAAGTGGTGCAGTGGATAGAGATGGATTTGGCCTCAGACATTTGCTAGCTGTGTGACCCTGGGCAGGTCACTTAACCCTGTTTGCCTCAGTTTCCTCATCTGTAAAATGAGCTGGAGAAGGAAATGGCAAACCACTCCAGTATCTTTGCAAAGAAAACCCCAAATAGCCTCACGAAGAGTCAGACATGACTGAAAAACAACTGAAGAACAACTCATCTTAAGAGTTAATTAGCAATGCCTTGAGTAGAAGGATTATTTTTTTATTTCTTTTAGAGAAGAAAGTCTCTCTTGTCTTGAAAGTTTGCCTTTTGGTGTCAGCAAATGCCAGGAACTGACCAAAGAACCTAGCTGGGTTTCCTCCATGTTGCTATTTTTAAAAGTACATGTTGTTTAGATTGGGGTCAGGTGCTTCCGAAAATCTCAAGATATCCACTAGATGTCACTTGAAGTTTACTTTTTTTGTTTTAGGGGCCTGGCCTCAAAAATGGTTCATCCATAATTAGGAATTGATGACTCCCAATGGGGCCCAAGTTGGCAGAAAGCAAGATGCAGAAAGAATTGAGTGAAAGCAGACAGAAGTCATTAAAAGAGAACAATGATTATAACTTTAAATAAGATTTGGGTGGTTGCAACGTTTGCATAATCCCTCCTGGCATTTGTAAGGATGGAGAGAGGCCAGCTTTGCCCTCCTGCTGGGTTTCAACAAAAAAAAAAAATGGAAAATTGTAATGAACAACTTGATTTTTCCTATCTTTCGTTTTCTCTCCTTTGCTTTGTGGAATGCAGTTTTGTTAATGATTGCATTTTAATGAAGTTAACTTTGCAGCTCGTTAAACCATTCATAGTAAACCAATTCCTTTTGTTCAGGCTCTTACCCATAAATTAAAAGGCTTCTAGTGCTCATTAGCTCAGTGAAATACAGAGGACAAAAGTGGACATATAAGAACTTGGGGTATTTCTGTGAAGGTCCTTTGGGGTTATCCACTTCCTGTGTTTGCTAGAAATCCAATAATCAGCTCTGGTAGAGACATTGCATCCTGGGGTTTTGTTTGGTACACCAACTGTTTGCTTATTTTTTTAAAACTGTCATTGTATTTTGGCTTCAGGATAGTTAAATAAGGTTCAGTATTAAGTAAACTTCTCTGACCCGGCCTGTTTCCTGTCTTGTCAAACCTTTCCTTGTAAGAATAACAGTGTCCTTTTATTGGGTACTGTGCAGCATGATGTTTTTGGCACGCCCAGTATTTTTGACTTGCAAAAACGCGTGTCCTCCAGTGCAAGAGATGTGACCACTCCAATGCTTCAGTACCTCAGTGGGTCCCAGCCTTAAAAAGTGGTTTCTTCGAGGCATATTAGAATCGCTAAGGAATTATCAACATGCTTATTCCCTAGACGGAGCAAATAAGAAATAGCAGTCATCTTATAAAGTTGCTGAATCTCTTTAGTCAGTGAATAGTCAATGAAAAATTTACTACTTACTTAAAAATGGTTCCTTAAACAACTGGCTTAGCTTGTTATAAGGATCTGGTGCTTAATTTCCCAAGAGTTCCAACCTAAGTGAATCCATATTCTTTAATAGAAAAAAAGAAGAAAGAAAAGAAAAGAAAAAGAAAAAAAACACCAAAAACACCCACCCACCAGACTTTATCAAATTATATGGGTGTGATGGTTTTGTTGAACCCAGGTAGAGCAGGGGTTATTTGGAGGGCAACCTCTGTGTTACTTATTTGTACATATCCAGATCCAAGTGATTGGCTAAAGCTAAATCCATTCTTTAGCTTAGAATGGGGTTCAATTGCTGTCCCTTCCACTTGCGACTTGGTGACCTTGGACAAGTTATATAATCTCACTTGGCCCTTAATTTCCCTGTCTGGAAAATGAAGGAGTTAGACTAGATGACCTCCAAGATCCCTTCCTTCTCCATATCTATAGTCTATGATGACTCATGCCTGATGGTAAGCCCTATTCAAAGGTACATCCTAAAGAACAGAGATTTGTGGACTTACAACATGGTTGGCTTCTGGCTCTATATTACCATCTTTGGCAATAACTTAGTAACTCAAGGAATTTATGAGAATAAAATGGTCAACATTAACTTAATTTGCATTTAAAACAAAATATCTTTTTTAATCTTATTTTTCTAAATTTAGAACTAGAGGGAAGTGTACACTGGCCATATTTAAGACAATTTTTTTTTTCACTCTAAGCAATCACATTAAAACTCACTTTTTAAAAAAAATTATTTTAAGTTTTCAAACATATTAATACACATGATTATGTTTCATAGAATACAAGAAACATCCTTAGAGATGAAAGGTACCATCCTTAAAGCTGAAGGAGACTATCTAGACCATCTAGAGATTAATTCCCTCACTTTTCCATATGAGGAAACTGAATTCCAGAGATGTTGTCATGGTCACAAAAGTTAGGAAGTGGAAGAGTCAGTATTTGAACCCAGATCTTCTGACTTCAAGTACAGTGCTCTTACTATTATTTCTGCACCATTTTTTGAACCTATGGAGGTTCAAACATTTTTGTTGAAGCCTTAACTAATGATAAACTGTCACATACCATTTAAGTAGATAAAATTCATTTGAAACATAACTATCCAGCAGTCCTTTCCTCTCCATTTTCTATCCTTATGATTTCCCTTCCAAAATACAACTCCTACTATGCCCCCAAAGTTATTAAACTGTGTAGACTCTTTGGCCCAGTGATATCACTGCTAGACCTATACTTCCAAAGAGCTCAAAGAAAGAGGAAAAAAACCTATGTGTACAAAAATATTTATAGCAGCTTTTTTTTGGTGGTAGAAAAGAAGTGGAAACTAAGGAAGTGTTCATCAATTGGGGAATGGCTAAACAAATTATGGTATATGAATGCAATGGAGTACTATTATTCTATTAGAAATCATGAAGGGGAGACTATGGATCTAGAATTCAGAATACACTGTCAGGCATGAACTCAGTGTTGCTTGACTTTGCTTAATTGTTTTTCTTCTTTATGTATAAGGATCCAATGGGGGTGGAGTTAAAGAGAAATTGACCCTGTGACTGTGGTATATTAAAACTATTTTTTTTTGGTCCAGACTGATGGTTTCATCAGCCTAGAGAGATCCCATTGAGGAAACTGCCTCAACCAGTGCAGACAAGTCACTTGCCTACAAAACACGGCCTTATAAAGTTAAATAAGTTGCCAAGGATCATACAGCTATTATGTATCAGAAGTAGGACTTGTACCCAAGTCAACCTGACTTCAAGGCTAGCCTTCTATCACCTGTTACTTATCTATTTTAAAGTTTATTATTGTTTCTTGTTGTGTAAAATAAAAAAGCAATAATGATAGAACTTAAAAACAAATGAACACACATTTTAAGGAAACTGACTCGCACATACCTATATTTTATATATGTGTGTGTGTGTGTATAATATGTATTATATTGAGAACTTTCCTCTCTCTTGCACTTGGAGTTTTGGAGGTAGAAGACCCAGCACCCATGACCAGTAAGCCGCCTGACCAAGGACAGTTGAGAAATGGCTCCGAAAATCAAAATAAGGGACAAGCAGGGAATGATGCTCCAGGTCACTGTCAGGAACCTTAGCCAGGAATAGAGTTGTGCTAAAATATCTTGATGTCCCTGGAAAATTCAAGATAGTGAGTTACTGGAGAACCACCCATAGCAGGCCGTTGAGGGACTAGGTAGTTGACTAGTCTACAAAATAGCCCCTTCCCAAACGAAGCATTACAACCACTTGCTGCCCACAGTGGACCTAGTCAAACTTCCTTGTGAATAGGAGGCTCAGAGTACAGGAGAATCCAGAAACCAGAATCCATTTGGTTCACATCCATTGGTTGCAGCTGCATACTGTCCCCTACAGAGATAATCTAGGCCAAGATATTGATGAACAAGAAACCTGATTTGGGCACACCATTAGAAAATGCAAACTGTTGCCAAGCTCTTACTTCGACATGCAAGAGACTCCTTCCTGGTCGGAAGAGAAAAGCTAAAAGCGGAGACTGATCTCTTTCTGCTTGCTTCTTCATCATTAGAGGTCCTGTGATCTCGAACCTTCTATGCCTGTCCCCTTAGGTGCAGGAGACAACCTCAATCACCTTTAATCATGCCTGGGCTCAGAACTTAGGCCTAAACCAGTGTTCCTGAAAACAGCTTCTCCTGGACAGAGGACAAAAGGACGTAGCGTTTAAAAGTGGCAGCAAATTGCAGCCTGACTTCCTGGCTGGAGCCAGACTAATGTAGCCTCAGGGGGTAATGAGTAAGACTATTACCCTGTACCTACTGGTTCAATGCCCAAAACTCAAGTTAGTATGTCACATTCTAGAGTGCATGTAAGGCCTACGTGTGTAAATTTATTGTAAACATTACATATGTATCTAGTATAATTTGCAGGGGCTGCTGTTTTTTTTTGTTGGGAGAAAGAATGCAGCAGAGATTATGAGTCTTTCCCTGGCACATGGACCAAGAAAACCTAACTCCACCCTCCCTCCCTTCTCAAGATTTTTTTTTTTAGGAAGCAGCTCCAGATAATTTAAACAACCCAACCTAGCTGCTCTGTGGGAGGATGGAAAGATGGCTATTTGGAGAAAGAGTAAGATGTTCTTCCCAACCCCCTAGAAATGAGGGAGACATATTACTCTAAATTTGTAAGACAGAAAAGGGAAATAGCAATGAGTCATTGTGGGCTTTACATGTAGTTGGAGACAAAATACTAGGTAAGGTACTACCAAGGGGGGATAATGGAACTGCTACTCTGTGTGAGATGCCTGAAACTGTGAAGGCATACCAGGTTCTCAGAGTGAGTCAAGAGGTTGGTAACCGGTTTCTAAATCTTTTACCCTATACTTAAAGTTTTTGAGAAAGATAAGATCCTTTATAACGAAAGAAGTTGAGAACCTTTATAGAGAAGAAAGGACAAGATGGAGAATGTAATGGGTCACCCTTCAAACAAATATATTCACATTATAGTTTAAAATATATTTACAACATGAAGTAGAAGTTTAACAAAATTCAGTACCAGGACTCTCCAAGCAATTACGTACCACTTACACAAAAAGATCAACCATGTCTTAGATAGTTGCCAATCCAATAAGACCTATTTCTTTCTCCCAAGGAAACTACCAGGGCAGCTAGATATAGGTTCCTCAACTCTCTACTTGGTAAAATTCCCTCTATAACTATAAAGAGGCACACCTAAATGTTTTTAATAGGGAAGTACTCCTCATGCCTTACAGTAAAAGTCTTGGTGAGAAAGAGGAAATATTGTCTCCCCAGCATCCACTTCAACCATTAATAAATACCATGTCAGACAGTATATGAAATTTTCCACATCTGTCATACCCCACCTCTGCAATAAAGGTGGTGAGATGACTTTTCCTAGCTTTTCTTTGAGGCTTTAGATGATGCTTTCCCTGTACCTCAAAGAGTTGTTGAAACAGACTTAGAAAGAGAGTTGGGAAATGTTTTGTAGTCATAAACACTATTGGCTAATACATACAATGATATAAATTCTGCAAAGTAGAAAAGAGTCCTAGGCCTTAGTTTCTTAGTTTCTGTCTCTGTGACATGTCGGGGTTGAACCCTTCCTATGTGTCCCTTCCCATGCTAACATTCTGTGATCCTATGATTTCAGGCACTGGATTCTTATCCTTTCCCAGAAAGTAGCAGAAAAGGAAGGTTTTTTCTAGAATGACTGGAGGCACCATTGCCAGGCGCAATCAGTTAGCCACGACAAAGACCCAGCCACAGTTTGGTTCTCAATGGCATTTCTTACTTTGGCAAAAACAAACAAACAAACAAAAAGGCTTCTTGGAGGTCAACACCTATTAGCTAAACTAGGGCAAACCCCTTGATTGACCTTGTTTGTTCAGCGCTGACATCAGATGAGACTATAGCAGAGACCCACCCCACAGCTGCCTCTCTTGGTAATGATCTCTTGGGCCAGGATGTGTTTTGTAAATGATCCAGCTGTATGGAAAGGACCCAGCAACTGCAATCAATCAACTGAATTCTGCGTCCTCCCTGAGGCGTCATCATGGTTAACGTAGCATTTTCATATTGTTTGATGCTGGTAACAACCTTGTGCAGTCACCAGTAGGCATGTTGCTACCCCCATTTTACAAATGAGGAAACTGAGGCACAGAGTGGTTGAGTGATATGCCCTGTGTCTTACAAGTAGGAGGAAGCATAGTTGTATTCTAATGCAAATCCAGTCCTCTTTCCATGCTGCCTCTTACTTTTAATGTCCCTGCTCGTTGCCATGTCCCTAATAATTAATGCATAGCTAATTAATGCATAGGCTTAGAAAATTGCTGAGAAGAAATCCCTCAAAAGTTCAACTTGTGTTCCTGTGCCCTTTGGCCAGATGCCAAAATGGGCAGCAAATGAACCTGTCCAGACAGAGGTCCTCACCCCAGTGTCTTTGCAAAAAGGGTGCCCCCCAAGCCTGGAATGCATTCCCTCCTCCACTTTGTCTCACAGAATCCCTAGCTTCTTTCAACTCAGGTGCCATCTCCTAATGAAGCCTTTTCTAAACCTTTCTCCCCAGTTATGAGTATTTTTCTCCCTTTTAAAATTCCTGATGATAGCTTAGAATCTAAAATGTCTAGACTGAGTGACTGGTGGGTCAGACACACAACCTCTTCACACTTACTGGGCTTCAGGAACAAGCATGTTTAAATGACCTCCTTTATCCCACAAAAGTTAAGCTCACTTTGAAGCAAGGTGTTCATCTGTAGCTCTGCGCAGCTGATATTCCAGCACAGATCTATTTTTCCACTCCCTTAATTCTTGCCCTCTCCATTTGGTTCTCCATCTATGATTAGCCAGTTGGCTGGGCCACCAACCCCTTAGCTGATGCATCACAGTGGAGTGGACATAGGGTAGGCCTTAGATCCAGAAGAAACTTGGGGCCAAATCCTTGCTCAGACATTCAATAGTTGTTTAACCATGGGCAAGTTTCCTATCTACCTTGCTCCTCAGTTTCTTTTTCTGCAAAATGGGAATAATAAACCCTGTAGTACTTAACTCATTGGGTTATTGTGAGGTTCAAGTCAAGTCAAGGGCTGTTTATTAAGCACCCACTGTGTGCCAGGTACTGTGCTAAGCACTGAGGATACAAAGAGAGGCAAAAGACTTCTATCAAAGAGTATACAGTTGAATGAAGGAGACAACATGTGACATAAAGTAAGTATTTTGCAAACTCTGAAGCATTATATAAAATCCCCATTGCTAAAAGAATGCCTTTTTGTGGCACAACTATACTTGTGTCTAACTCTGGAAAATTTGAGAGAAATCCAAGTGAAAGATACTTCTCAATGTAGTGAGGTGGCTTATGTGAAATACTGGCATCTGTTTTTTTTGTTTTTGTTTTTTTTTTGGCTAGACAATGGGGTTAAATGACTTGCCCAGGGTCACACAGCTAGTAAGTGTTATGTATCTGAGGCCGGATTTGAACTCAGGTCCTCCTGAATCCAGGGCTGGTGCTCTATCCACTGCACCACCTAGCTGCCCCAAAATACTGGCATCTGGTGGTGACTTCATTGACCAGACATCTACACTTTCTCTTCCATTTGCTCCTGTGTCAGCTTCATCCATCTTCCCAACTCTCTTGTATCCACCAACCCATTTTCTACCTCACCAACCAACATATCGTTGGAGCCTCTGTTTTTCTCTTTCATGTCATATGAATGAGATAAAGGCCCTCCACATAAAGAAATAATAACTGTTTCCACTTGTGATATAAAATACTGGTGATAAATGAGGGGACTGAGGGATGTCCCTCACTTTACAAACATTTCCACCCCACTGGTAATCTGCTACTGAAAGGAGGAAGTTGGTATAGGAGGGGAACCCAGGAGTGCACCTGTAAAGGAATCCAGAAAGGCACTCCTTTCTGTGTGTGTGTGTGTGTGTGTGTGTGTGTGTGTGTGCGTCTCTCTCTCTCTCTCTCTCTCTCTCTGTGTCTCTCTCTGTCTCTCTCTGTTTCTGCCTTGTTTCTCTCTCTCCCTCTGTCTCTCCTTTTTCCCTCTCTATCTCTGTCTTTTTCATTTGCCTCTAGGGCTTACTTTTTAGGGGAGTAATCAAAGATATCAAAGGTAGAGTGGTTTCCCCAGAAAGAGACTTAAATTTGGAATTGGACGACCTGGGTTTGAGCCTCTGTTTAGACCCTTACTGGCTATGTGACTACAGACAAGTTACCTAACTTCTCTGAGGTTTGATTTCCTGATACATAAAATAAGGACCATAATACATGACCCAACTCCCAGAATTACTGTGAAGAAAGCACTTTGTTTTTTAAAATTAATTTTGATTTTTATTCTGATTTTAACGAACACCGAGTGGAATGGGCATGTGAATATACCTAGCAAAAAGAGCAAGCAGCTAGGTAGCATGGTGGTTAGGGGTCTGGGCCTAGAGTCAGGAAGACTCATCTTCCTGAGTTCAAATCTGGCCTCAGATACTTACTGGCTGTGGGACCCTGGACAAGTCACTTATCCCTGTTTGCTTCAGTTCCTCATCTGTAAAACGAGCTGGAGAAGGAAATATCTTTGTCAAAAAACCCCAAATGGGATCACAAAGTGTCAGACATGACCGAACAACAAAGTCAAAACAGAGAGGATTGTGCATGAAACTGCTGGTGTTTGTTTTGTACCGTCTGCTTTTCTTTTTCAGGATATTATAACATAACACAATAAACACAACAATATAGTACAATACAACACAATTTAACATAATATAACAAAATATAACCTGATTTGCTTCAGGTTGGAAAAATAGCGATATAATTTGACATGACATGATACAATATGAAAAAACATGAAATATAATATAATGTAATGTAATGTAATACAACCTGATTTGCTTCAGGTTAGAAACAGAATATAACATAGCATGATACAATATAACTGTAACATAATATAACAGAGCATAATAGAACATAACCCGATTTGCTTCAGGTTAGAAACAGAATGCAACAAGACATGACAACACAACGCAACATAACATAACATAACATAACACAACATAACATAACATAACATAACACAACATAACATAACATAACATAACATAACATAACATAACATAACAAACATAACATAACATAACATAACATAACATAACATAACATAACATAACATAACA